>NC_141091.1:20883338-20958338 GCF_041138505.1 Cibotium barometz
ATGATCCTTCTTAGCCCCATGATGCCATCCATCAAACAACTATTTTTTATCCCTTGTGATTAGGTTAGGGTGGGTGACTGACTACAACCATAAACATATGACTCAATGTCCATTTTGTTAATTATCTCATGTAAATAGTTGATGTTATGAGATTTTTATCGTTAGACAACTCTTTTTAATAAGTCTTTTTACATGCATAACCATATAGGTAAAGACATAAATCAAAAAGTCATATGGCCAATACTTATAGGTGAAAATGTATAAAACATATAGGTGTAGAAATAAATAAAAATTCATTTAGCTAATCATTATATTAGGGTTTTCATACCTAATGTCCATGGTTAAGATATAAAACCCTAATGGCCTAATGCTTGCCTATAAATTTGAATACTCAAAAACCCTAATGGCTACTACTGCCTATATGCACATGCACATGCACACTATTTATATATGCATGTTTTTTCTTTAAATGCCTTAAAAAAAAGAGAGTCTTTCGTTGTAATTAACTATTTTCGATCCTGTTGAGGCATAATTGTTAAAAGAAAAACAGCGTTTCATTTTCCAGGGAAATTTTTAAATGATCAAATATTTTATTTTTTCCTGAAAAGCACGCGCATTTTATCTCTAAAAATACTATTTTTCTCTACAATATTATGTTTTAGATACATAAACCTATATATAGACACATATACTTATACATATATACATGTATTTAAAAATATAAATACAAACATCGACATAATTTAATTAATTTTGAATAAATTTTAATGTGCGGAGATGGGTGATAAGTTGTGGTCACTTTTAAATATATAGATAGATATATCATACACACATCTAAACACACACACACACACACACAAACATATATATGTATATATATATACATACATACATATGTATGCATATATAAATGTAAATAAAAACACACACACATACACACATATACATATATGTTTTCTATTTAATTTATATTTTATTAAAAGATACTTTTTATTCTCTTTCTCTCTCTTTTCACCCTCTCTCATTACATCTCTCTCTCTCTCTCTCTCTAGGTCTGCCCCATCTCACTCTCTCTCTCAAGCACATTCTACACATAGATGCAGATGTACACACATGCATGCATATACTCTCTCTCTCTCTCTCTCTCTCTCTCTCACACACACACACACACGTACACACCGCACATACACTAATCTAAATGCACACTCTTCCTCCCACACAAACTATCTCCTACGTAGAAATTATCTGTCGTCTCTCTCTCTCTCTCTCTCACACACACACACACACACACACATGTACACACCGTACATACACTAATGAAAACACACACTATCTCCTCCCACACAAACTATCTCCTACATAGAAATTCTCAACCTCTCTCTCTCACACACACACACACACACACACTCTCTCTCTCTCTCTCTCTCTCTCTCTCTTCACGCACACTCTCTCACATTAGAAACTCTCATGCACACACACACACACTCTCTCTCTCTCTTCACGCACTCTCTCTCTCATGCACACACACACATACACTCTCTCTCTTCACGCACACTCTCACACATAGAAACTCTCTCTCTCTCTCTCTCTCTCACACACACACACACACACACTTAAATAGATTTACACATATATATAATTTTAATTAATTAAATTTTAGATTAAATTTTAATGGTAGGGATGAGTAGTGAGGTGTACTCACTCTCAAATAAATGCATCTTTCATGTAATCTCTCTCTCTCTCTCTCTCTCTCACACACACACACACACATGTACACTATTTATATATACATGCTTACATACCTATACACATACATACATAATATATATAAGTGTGTGTATCTATAGGTATGTAAGCATGTATACAAAGATTTCATTGAAAGATGTGAGATGAGATCTTCTTAGATTCAAATTCAAAATTGCTTTGGAAGATGTGAGATTTGGCTCCTCCTCACGCTTGAAGGAGGAGTGGCCATTTTGAAATAGGCCCCCCTCCTTTGCCCACGTGGAGGGAGGGCCACTCTCCCTTAATCCTGTATAGATGCCATGAGAATAGCTCTTAGATTCACAATGCCATTGAGGTTCTACCAACTTTGAATAATCTTTTAATGCAATCCTAGGCTTGCCTTGGCTCAATAGAGCAATGGAAATTTGAGGAATCAAGTGGGGTAATAGCTAAGAAAAGAAAGAACTAAAATTTAATGGAGTTAAAAAGAGGTCCAATAAGCTTTCTTGAGGATTTGGAAAGGCCCTACCCAGATATGAGGACTATTAGAGTTCTCATGACTCTTCTTAAGAGGATTTGGAAAGGCCCTACCCAGATATGAGGACTGTTAGAGTTCTCACGACTCTTCTTAAGAGGATTAAAAAAGGATAACACTACATCAACCATGCAAAAGATGTTATCGTATCAATAGTTGGGAGATGTGACCTTTGCAAACCCTTCAATATACACCAAAATTAGCTGCATTAAAAAGAGGGCAAGGGGACGGACATTTCAAAATAGCGAGGGGAGGGGGGAAGGACATTTAAAAATAGTGAGGGAGGACATTTCAAGGGAGAGGGCAGGGGGACGTTTGGCAGTTGGCACCTAAACCCCCCTTCAAAAGGGAAAAAAAAAAAGGGGGTGGGGGTGCATATGCCCAAACCCCCCTCTTCCCAAAGGCACATTTGCCACCACTTCCACATCAGTCACCTTGCCAATTCTCCTTAGCTCGACAAGTGTCCACCCCCACCCACACTACTCGCAGCCCCCCGTCCCACTTCGTATATCAAGGGCACCCCCTCTTGCCGCCGCCGCTGCCCAAGCTTCACCTCCGTCACGCTGCACTCATCTAAGTTGGCTCCGTCACCATTAGTCGTAGTAGAAGCACTGGCAGTACCCTCTTTGCCCTCCACTCCACCAAACACCCCGTCTCAAGCTGCTTCACCTCATCACCATTCTTAGTGAGAGTATTAAAAAAAAAAAAAACAAAAACAAAAAGGTCATTGCTTTGGATCTATGTCCTCGACCTTTGTTGGCAAGCCAAGTATCCAAACCAGGGTCCAATCATCATTGTCTTTGAGATCTTCTATAAGAACAACAATCCCAATTAGCAAAGGAGAACCTAAACATCTTACATAAAAATAAGGTGAAGAAAATTTTTGTCATTTGTCCTATGCTTACCCAAAGAATCAATAGATGAAGAAGAAAATGAAGACCTTATCACAAGAAGTAGAAGGCAAAGATGTATCCAAAGAGAAAGTGTTGAAGCCCATTGAAGAAGGAGAAGATGTAAGATAAAAATAAGGACAATTCAAAGTAAACTTTATCAAACCATGAGGGACTTTTAACACATTCCTATATGGAATTTTTTTTTTGCTAGATAGTTTACTAGAAATAATGAACATATCTAGTAAAAGTCCGGATCTAGGAAAAGTGGAACACTTCCTCGTTTTTCATTCTAAGAAAACACTTGCTATGTCTAGGAATAAATCACTATATAGTAAACTATGTAGTAAAGAATTACTGTATAGCAAAAGTCATGAAAGCATTCACTATATATACATGGTCCCTCAAGAAGCTTTTCCTCATTCCTTCTTTGTCTCTCAACCCTAAATCATAAGCCCTCTTTCTCTCTCCCTCTCATCACTACAACATATCTACCTCTAGAAGCACTATGACAAACATGAAAGAAGCCTTCACCAAAGTCTTGTCTAAGCTATCGGTGCAAGTCAAAGAGAGAGAAGAGCTTGAACATGAAATATTTAAGAACATGCGACATGGTCTAGAAGTGCAAAAGCTATGGAACAAAATCAATTAAGATGGCCCGCTTGAAGATAGAGATGTTTATCAATGGAATTTGAAATTCACTAATACAATAGGGATTTAGCGGGAATTCGGATACATCATCGAGAGACAACGAAGAAACCTTTCTTAGAGAGGAGCTTGGGAAGTTAGTGAAAGAGAAGGATACTTAGTTTAGTAGTGGTGCAAGCAAACCATGTAGTGTAAATAAAGGAGAATAATCATGGCAACAAATAAAATATCTATATATGTGGATTTCCTCTTTTTCGTTAGGTACAAACCTCTCGTCGGTATGTTTTGTTTGTATGGAGTTTTTCTTTACTAAGGAAAAATTCATTATGTACATAATTTTTTTTGAGCAAGTATGGTATCGTTTTTTTTTCCTTAAATATTTCTTCTCCTTAAAGTTGTGAATTTGAATATGCATATAGAGAGGGAGATAGATAAACGGAGGATCTTGGGAAGGTAGTGAAAGAAGACAAGGGCACCTAATGTAGACCATATAGTGTTGCCTGTTAATTGAATAAAGGAGAGTAATCATGGCAAATAGAATATGTAAATGTGTGGATTGGCTATTTTTGGTTAGTTAGAGAACTCTCGTTTGTATAGAGTTTTCATTAACTAAGAAATGCACTTTCCTTGGAAAACATTATTCATTGTGTACATGAATTTAATTGAGCAAGTATGGTATTGCTTGTTTTTCCTTACGGTATATATGTGTGTAAACACTCACTTATGTGAGTAAGAAAGTATTAATGTGTGAACAACCTGTAGGCTGTACCCCCCCCTTTATTCCCCCACTAGTGTGCTTATGTGTGCATGCAGTGATGTCATTGGCCTAGCCATTTGTCATTTCCCCCTTACTTGTGATGCGTCAAAGATAAGGCCTTTCTGCTTATAAAAGCATGTACTTGATACAAGGATTTATCTATAAATAGCCTATTGAGTCGTGCAAATCTGAGTTTTTTTAAATCTCTCTCCATCATTCTCCCTCTCTACGCGGCAATCTTCCATCCCCCATAGCTTCCACATTCGCTTGTAGCTCCAACTTCTACACTCAACATAAGCCACATGTAATCCACGTCAGTAGTAAAAAACCAGGGGAAAACGAGAGAGACGCCGTCAAACACATATCTTTTTGCATAAAAATTAAAGCTTTGAACATTTCTGCCAAGCCCCGTTTTTATGTGTGTGTGTACTCCTCAAAGGACCCCTATGTGTGACATGTTATGGGTTGTGTTAACAAGAGTGGGTGGGTTGTCTTTGAAGCGTTGGTAGAGAGCTCACTTAGTGTAGTATCTAGAGAAGAGAAGCTGGTGGATAAGGACAGCTATCAGAAATAGTATGCCATGAAAGTGTTTACCTAGTATGTGTTGTAAGCAAATGCAAATGCATGGAGACACCACTTGAAGCGAATGCCAAAATTAGGGAAAATGTAGGCAACTTACCAGGGAAATCTCAACACGTATAAACAAATGGCTGGGAGCTTGATCCACCTAGCAATAACCTTACATACTCAAAGGGTCTAGTTTGACTAGTTCATGATGCAAGACTCCAAAAAACACTTGAATGATGTAAAGAGGATCATCCAATTTGTAAAGGGCATTCAAAAAACTAGGTTGAATTTTAAGAAAGCCTCAAAGTTGACATTCCAAGACTATGTAGAGGCTAGTTGGGTTGCTAGATCTTTGGACAAGAGGAGCACTATGCATTCAGCCTTGAAAGTGCAACTAACCATCATATCATCTTCCAAGAAGTAACTTACAATCGTATTTTACTCTACATTATAATAGTAGCTCTTTGGACAAGAGGAGCACTATGCATTAATGTCTTGGAAGTGCAACCATCATATTCTCTTCAAATAAGTAACTTACAATTGTATTTTCCTCCACATGGGACTACAATGATGACAACTTATGCGATTACATGGTTGAACATTTTTTTAAGAGAAGCTAGGTGTAAGACTATTGTTAACCGAGACACTCTGTATGGTGAGACAATATGTCTAGTATTGAGCATGCAAATAACCCCGTGTTTCAAAAAGTAGGACAAAACACATAAAGGTTTGCTACCGTTTCATGAGGAAAAGGTGATTGCATGTGATATTGACTTGACACATGCGCATACAAATAGTCAAGTGGAAACCATATTCACTAAGGCACTCCTAAAGATTAAGTCATGGAAGACATCTTAAGTGGTGGTAATACAGTAGCATCCCTCTGTCTGAAGGCCCAATCCTTTGATATTGACTGATGTGTATCTACATGGATGGTCATCACTTTAGGTCATCTAGTAGGTTGCATTTGGTTTGGGTTGTTTTGCATACATGATTAATGGCATGACTTGGAGGGCCAATTTACATGATTAGATGACATGGAACATATGGTTCCATGTGACAGGGAGTTAGTATTGAACACCCATTGCTGCACGAGGGGATGTCAGTTTACATGGTTAGGCATCTTGTGCATTGAGTGTGGTTGTACATGCCCACGCGGATGGATAAGGTAGAAAAGCATAGCATGGGCATCACATTGCTATGTGTGTGGCATGTCCAAGTGTTGTAGATAAGATATTTATAGGTAGTGTAGCTCTACATGCCCATGTGAATGTCCAAAAAACAAGGTAGAAAAGCATAGCATGGGCTTCACGTTGGTATATGTGCAACATGTCCAAGAGTTGATTGTACACATCATGCTTGGTTCCTCTTGTCACTTAACGATTACACATTCGGTTTATTATATAAGTGATTATGTAATACAATACTCTACATTATAGATATACATTGATGAGTAGATCTTAATATCTACTTTCATCCCTTAGCATCTCACATTTGTGGCTCATGTTTATACATTGACTCATTTGTGTCTCATGTTTATACATTGATGAGTAGCATCCCTTAGCATGTCACATGAAGGTTATGAAATTAATTGACCCATTTGTGGCTCATTTTTCCTCGAGTAGTTTATATCATGGTTGCTGCTAGCACATATTTGCATCATTACATAACATGGATAAACACATGGGGGACATACATGGCATGGTATAATACTTCATAACATGGATAAACACATGGGGGACATACATGGCATGGTATAATACTTCATAAACATGGATAAACATGGGGAACACACATGGCATGATGTAGCATGTCATAAACATCAATCCTTTGATGTTGATTGATGTGTATCTACATGGATGGTCATCACTTTAGGTCTCCATTTGGTTTGGGTTATGTATTTTTTGGGGTCAAATTTAGTCATGTAAGAGATTGAATGAGTGTTTTTTAGTGTTTTGAGAGCATCTAGATGCATCAAAACACCTAATTACATCAATTTCTTGATCAATTAGAGGAATCTTCCTTTCTTTTGCTTAGTTTTGCATAAAGAGAAGAGACTAGAATTAAGAGTTTAATTAATCTCTAATTATAGATTAATTTACACATTAGTTGATGCACATAGCTTAGCAATTTCATGATCTATCCAATGATGTGCTCAATGGTGTGAATTAATTAGTGATTAGTGATTAATTAGAGCACTTAGTTAGTCCAAAAGGAGAGAAAGATTAGTGGAAGGATTAATCCTTAATTCTTAAGCACCTTTTTCCATAACTCTCATTAAGGCTAATAAACATTGAATGAAAAGATGCCAATGAGTTGTTAAATTGTCCATTTTGGGAGTCATTTATGAAGGGTGTAAGGGGGTGTCATAAAACTTTTTTGATTCCCACTTGCCTTTTTGGAAAAATACCCATATCTTCCCAATTTAAAATTCAAAAAATATTCCCTCCACACAAGGAAACTCGAATTTCCCACTAGACTTTTAAAAAAAAATTCGACATGTCACAATGTGAAACACAAGGGTTTCACGATGTGAAATAGTCCCTCTGCAGTAAATTTTTTTCTTTCATGAATTAGTATTTCATGAGTTCACATTTCATCGTGTGAAACACATCTGTTTCACGATGTGAAACAATCCCGACGATAGCAAAATTTAAAAAAAATCAACGTTTCATGAGTTAGTGTTTCACGGATTACGGGTGTTTAACAGATTAGTGTTTCACGCCCAAAAAAATAAAATTAATTTAATTTAAATTTTTACGTGAAGTCCATTTCACGTCATGAAACCCTACTGGTTTACTTCATGAAATAGGTCTGTCGGTTGTTTCTATTGAGAGTATGAAAAATAGCCCTATTTGGAGGCCCATATCTTCTAAATCGTGAATCCGATAAACGCACTCTAGTGCTCATCAAAAAGTCGGCATCGAGCTCTTCGAATTTGGTCTTGAGTGTTCGAGGGCAAAATCCATAATTTTGGCTTCCGACCAGCAACCTCAAAACTCAACCTGAAAATCGAGGCAAAAAATGAGCCTTAAAGCACTAAAAATCACCCAAAACTGCTCGTCGAAAAAGATTGCAAACCATATTCGAGCTACTTTTTGAGTGTCTAAACGACGAAATCACGAAAAAATCAGAGAGACAGTTGTGTAGTACTCCCAAAATACTACAACTCATATAGAGTTTTTTCAAATTCCTTTTGGAACACATTCAAAAATGGCTGCGAAAACGGAAAAAAACTTTCTGGAAAAAAAATTCATCTTGAGACAGTGATGAACGCTAGGTTTTGAGACCCCCTCTTCCATCTAGGATGCTACAAACATGCACTTTTTTCAAAAAATATCTCTAAGAGGTCGTTCACGTGCATGTAGCGCCTAAGCTAATTAGGGCAAATGGACACTCGTTTGAACCACCAAAGGGTGCGAGAGGCCTCTTGAGGCTGTAAACGGGCTGTAAGAAAACCTAAAAAGGAAAAAAAAAACACACGTGTGCTTGCTCATTAAGATGGCAACGATAGAGAGATTACGAGGGCTCACACTTGACTAACCCAATGACTGAAATCTTAGAGCCATTGAGATCCATGCCCCAAATGCATCTCCCAATTTCTTTTACCATGCCGACATGCCGACAACAAGCGTGTCATTGGGTTTTACATCCCCTATTATTACAATAATCCCTCGCCTAGCACTACTCCTAGACCTTTAGCAATGCTAGATACCAACCAGGGCTCGGGAAAAGGTAGGTTCACTTTATCCAAAACCTGCTCGCCATCGACATGGGCTGGTTCAATTCCGGAGGAGGAGGCTTATGCCGATTGTTGATTTTTTGCCTCGAAAGGCTTTAGGCCGGTTCGCACGCGTGGGAGAAGGAAAAAAGCACTACTCATATAATTAGAGTAAGTTTTAAAAATACAATATATACTATATAATATATATAGTATATGCTATATACTATATATATTATAGTATATGCTATATGCTATATAGTATATACTAGTAACTATAGTATATAGACTCTAGAGTGATTATAGTAAGTGTATCTACTATCACTCATATCTTACCTAATAACTAGATCGATTCGCCGCCAGCCTGGCCCCCATCCCACATGGCAGGCACCCATGCACAGCCTTATGTCCATCCCAGCTGAGCGCTCCCGACTCCCAAGTCCCCTAACGGTTAACCCTGCGCAGTACGGCCTGCATGTTCATTGTTTATGCCAGCCTCCTTACTGATTCTTGAATACTGACTCCTGAGTACTCCCGAGTCCCTACATACGCTGTCTGGAGTCTGGACTCTGTGCACTCGTTGCCCTGCAGGCGACCTTTCAAGTTTCAACTTTCGACGGTTTCCACCTTCAAGTTTCAATGCAGCGGGAGGCTCTGCTTGTTGTTTGCTGGTGAAAAGCTGGGAGTTTCTTCTCGTTGCACAGAAGAAGCGTGGCGGCTGGCCTTCACTTCCCGACTCTCGAGTCGTTGTCCTTTCGAAAAACCTGTGAACAGACTCGACACTGAACAGAGCCTATCAACTTTCAAGCCTTCAAGGTAAAATCACTTTCCTTGACCCTGTATTATGGAAGCGAGTTTCCTGCTTTAACAGCTGAGTCAGACGGTTCAACAAGATCTGTTACTGGCCCGCCTCCACCAAAAGCCTGAATCTCATCCATCAAGGTGTTCTCAAAGTTAACACTTGTTTAGGTTACAGACTGAACAGAGATTTTGGAGGGAGCAAGTGGATTCTCACTGACTCTCGAGTCTCTGTGAGTCTGCCGTCTAAAAGTGCATGCTAGGATGAATAAATCAAAAAAATAAGTAAATATTATGTGATGGTGGATACGTAGGACATTGTGTATAGAATCTAAATTGTGATTGCCAGCCGAGCTAAATTTGCTGGAGCGCTCTAAGACTCAAGCGCTCCCAGCCTGGTCCAAGCGATGGATTGGATGTTGAAACAACGCTCTAGTCTTTCTGCTGAAGGGTTAGCCAAACCCCTTCCTCCTCCATGCAAGTTCCTAGCGCCTTGCCTTGTCGGTTTGTCCACATAGCAGCTCTTCAGCTCTTAAGACTTACGCATAGGTGATGTACCCCACGAGTCTGAACTCTGAAGTGAAGGATTTGCAATAGGGCCTGAGAAAGGATGGCGGCTTTGGCAGGCTGGCAGCAATGATTCATGAAGTGGAGGGTGGCTGCAAGCCTACCTACTCTCACATGCACTTTTGGGGCTACATAGTTTCTGTGTGCACTGTGGCACACCCGCAGCCACCTCATTGACGCTAAGCAATGTGAGTGGTGGAGCTACTCTACAGGCCCCGCCCTCACCCCTCCTTTTTGGTTATGGATCCTCATCAGAGTTCTCTGCATGGACTGCAGAAGTTAGCAGTGCAGTTCATCCAGGTGTTTTTCAGCACCACTATGAAGAGGGGGAATAGCAGAAGCTGCAAAAATGGCAAAGATTTCAAAGAAGGCAAAGGGCCCCTTTAATTCTAAAGTTCTTGGTATAATATTTGATAGTTTTTTGTGATTGAGTTTATAGCATGGGAAGTTTAAACACATAAGCTGATTTGTTTGTTATAGTGGCTTTGTGTCAATGGAGCCCAACAATGTTGAAACCGGTAAAAGACAAGGTATCAAAGATAACAAAAAAAGGCAAGGTACGCTTCTCCAGTGGGCTGGTCGGATGGCTTCAAAGGTTAATGGCAAAAGAAAGAAAGGTGATGTACAAAGTCAGAATACTAATTCATCTAAAGCAAGTACTACTGATGAGGTGTTGTCTAGTTTGTCTTTGCCAGAGAGATTAGAGCTTCAAAGGAGAAGAGAAGCAAGAGCAGCTTTCCAAGAGAGTTGGCTTCAAACATTTGACTGGCTTGTCTACGACGAGGAGAAAGCTAAGATGTACTGTAAGTTTTGTTTAAAGTATCCCCATCACCATAGTGCATATTCAAAGGATGGTTCCATTAATTTTAAGTTTAGTAATTTAAAAGCACATTGTAGAACACTTTATCATGCACATTCTATGGAAGCAGTTCTACTTGAAGGGAAGGAAACTATTCAAACTAGCATGAAAAAGGTTGAAAATTTTAAAGATGAGGCATTGACAACTCTCTTTAAAGTTGCCTATCATATGGCAAAAAAGAGATATGCTTTTGTTGGTTTTCCAGATATGATTAGTCTTTTACAGGATTGTCGTGTGCCATTCTTAACATCCTTGTATAATGATGACAAGGCTTACGCAGAGATGGTATTTTGTATTGGTAAGTGTTTGATGAACACCACATTGAAGAAAGTGTTTCGAAGTCCGTTTTTTGGTGTTTGATGAACACCACATTGAAGAAAGTGTTTCGAAGTCCGTTTTTTGGTGTTCTTGTAGATGAATCAACTGATATTTCCAAGCATGGACACTTGATTATTTATTTGTCTTATCTTATTGATGATTGTATTCCTGCCTATTCTTTTTATGGTATTATTCGTGTGAGTGATGGGAGTGCAAAGACCATTTTTAACACCATTCTTTCAGAGCTAAAAAGAAGTAAGTTTGATCTAACGAAGCTAATTGCTTTTGGGTCTGATGGCTGTAGTACAATGACAGGAAAGGAGAATGGTGTCGCCACACTTTTTAAAAAACATGTTAATCCATACTTGACATCCATTCATTGTGTTGCTCATAGGACAGATTTGGCTGTGTCTTCTGTAGCGAAGAATTTGGAGATTTCTAAGAAAATAGAAAAATTGGTGAATTCCATTGCCCATTATTTCAATGCAAGTGGCAAAAGATTGGAAGAGCTAAGGATCATACAAGAGGAGCTTGCTTGTCCTATCTTGAAGATGGAACACACATTTGATGTTAGGTGGTTGAGCCGATCATCGGCTATGAGCAAGGTGTGTTCTTCTCTTGATGCTATTCTTGTGGAAACCAAGGAAAATGCTCCGAGTATATTTGCAAAAATTTCCAGGTTTGAAATTATCTATTGTCTTCATTTTTTAGCGGATATTTTAAAAGGTATGGCTATTGTGAGTAAGATATTTCAAAAAGAGTTTGTAGATGTGACTACAATCCATGATGTTATCCAAAAGGAGATCAATTTAATTCGATAATATTATATTGATCCTCTTGATGTTGATTGTAATGCTCTTACTTGTGACATTGATGGTTTTGCATTTTTACCGAATCATGGACCTGAGAAGGGTCACTTGTTTACATTGCGAGGAGCTCTTCATGGCAGCATGTTTTTTGACATCAAGATAGATAGGGACATACTTGGAGCAGATCTAGCATCAGCCCTTGCCTTTCAGGTATCTTTTGCGAAAGAAATTATTGCTAACCTTGAAGCACGTTTTGCAGACAATACAATATTAAGCAGATTACGAGTACTAGTGCCTGCACAACATCCTCTTCTAGAGAAGATGCTCAAGGACTATGGTAAGTTTGAGGCTCAAGAAATAGCCTCATTCTATGGTAAGGAAAAGTCTCTGGAGGTAATGAATTTTTCTTCTATCATTGATGAAGATGATTTTATTAGTGAGTTTCGGTCTTTTAAACAGCAAGCTTCAATTAGTTGGGCACGCTATAGTCTTCCTGATGTTATAGCTGCAATAGCATGTAATCCAATGTGGCGAGACTCTTATCCTAATGTTTTAACTCTGTGTCAAATTGCTTTAGTTCAATGTTCAAGTAATGCTATTTGTGAAAGAGGTTTTAGCACACGCACACTTATAAAGACCAAGTTACGTAATAGCATGGAGTTACGGACCTTGGATGCTATTATGAAGATCAATATTGAAGGACCCTCCAAGCTATGTGACTCAGAGTTGGAGGAGAGTATGGTTTTATGGGGAGCAAAGGCTCATAGACATCTTTACACGGTGCAAGGTTTTTGTAGCTTAATCATCCAATGATGAAGGTACGCTTTTTGTAGCTTAATCATTTCTTTTGATCGCTTTTTTTTTCATATTCACCTACTAACTTGTTATGGGAGTGGATGAAGTGCATTCACTTTATCCACTCCCCCAAGAGGGCTTGGTGTAGCCATTCAAAATGGTGACGGGGTTCAATTCCCCAACTCTCTCCTTGTATGTCCTCACGTGTTCAATAATATATTTTTTTAATCATTTTGAGCATAGATCGTGATGTGAGAAGGATGTTTTACAGATCATGGATGATGCTTTTTTGTCTACAATGACCATGTGTGTTGTCATATTTCATGGCACATTGAAGGTATGGTTGAGGTTTTGGTGTTTTGAGCTTTGAGTGAGACTATAATGTTTTGAATATGTGTAATGATGATATCATTTATGTGCAGCTACATCGTGCTCGATGACAAATGCAAACTTTGTCAACCTACTCAAAGCTTGCAACGATTTACCATGTATGTCGTCTTTTTATTTATGCAAAATTTGATCAGATTCAATGCTCAATAACCAGTCTTGATTCATGGATTTGATCAATTGAAAGCATGATAATAGTATCAAACAAGCTGAGATCTCCATAGTTCATACAAAAGATTAAGAATGTATTCGAATAGTAGGAAAGAGTGAAAGGCTAAAAGCTTAGCTTGTTTGAATATGAGAAAGAACAAGATTCTATTTTTGAATGAAATAGCGATAGATTTGTCGAAAAGGAAAATTTCCGGTTCAATTCAGTTTGAAAAGGATCAAGCTTGTCCAAATTTGGCAAAGCCGGTTCATCTTTGGTCAAGGGGGATATTTTGCTGGTTCACTTTGTAGGTTTTCCCGAGCCCTGATACCAACCCTTTGCAACCCCTAGATACCTAAACTTTGGACATATTGACTAATCTAGGAAGGGGGGTTGCCCAAAGGACTAAGTGAGTTCGTACCCACATTAACACACACACGGCATTAGTGACTCATACACAAACACAACCATACAGATTTCGAAAATCATGGGCAAATACAATGGAACAATTGATCCTATTCAATTCATATAAATTTTTGAACAGAGATGCCAAGCCTTTGGAAATCCAAACTGCCCCACCCCAAGGTACATGTGTTGAACCTTTGCTTAGTGGGAAAGGCCAGTCTCGATGGTTCATCATATTGATGTTGACGATCAAGACGAACTTTAAGACCTTGAAAACAGCCTTTATTCACGGATTTTCAAGACAAGGTGATCAGTGGAGTGGGGGATGGTCATCGAGGGAGCTTGGTGGAGGGAGCTTTTCTTGGTTGTCCTCTCTCTCTACTTGAACAATCTCTCTGTAACTATTGCCACCACCATCTCTGCCCAGCCTAGCCCAGCCCAGCCCACACCACCCCCTTCCCTCCCCCTCTCTCTCTTCCCTCCCTTCCCCTCTCCCACCCTCCCTCTTTCACTCTCTCTAGGAGAGAGAGTGTGGTGTGGGCTATATCCATCTCTATATCCCTCTCTCTCTCCTTCTCCCACACCCTCACTCTCTCACCCTTCCTCTCTCTCCTTCTCCCACCTTCCCTCGTTCTTCTCTCCAACCTCTTCCCTCTCTGTCTCTCCTTGTCCCACCACCACCCCCAACCCACAACACCACCCTCTCTCTTCTTCTCTGGACCTCTTCCCTTCCCCTCTCTCTCTTCCCTCCCTTTCCCTCTCCTACCCTCCCTCTCTCACTCTCTCTATCCTTGTCTCTCTTTGCTAGCACTCTCTCTCTCTCTTCTATTACCACCGTCCATTTCTCTTTGCTAACCCTAAACCCTCTTCTTTACTCTCTCTCTCTCTCTCTCTCTCTCTCTCTCTCTCTCTCTCCCCTTCTCCTTCTCTTGGCTCTTGCTTTCTCTCTCTCTATCCTTCTCTTTGCTAATTCTCTCTATTCTTCTCTCTTTTGTAGCTCTCTCTCTCTCTCTCTCTCTCTCTCTCTCTCTCTCTCTCTCCTTCTCTTACCTCCTTCCCTCTCTCACTCTATATATCCTCATCTCTCTCTCTCTCTATCCATCTCGTTGCTCACTCTCTCTATCCTTCTCTTTACTCTCTCTCTCTCTCTCTCTCTCTCTCTCTATCCTTCCCTCTCTCTCTATCTTTCTTTTGGCTCTCAATCACTCTCTCTCTCTCTCTCTCTCTCTCTCTCTCTCTCTCTCTCTATATATATATATATATATATATATATATATATATATATATATATATATATCCCCTCCCTCTCTCTATCCTTCTCTTTGCTAACTCTCGCTCTATCCTTCTCCTGGTTGTCCTTCTCTCTCTCTCTCTCTATCCTTCTCTTTCCTAACTCTTCATTCCTTCTCTTTGCTCACTCTTGCCTCTCTCTCTCTCTCTCTCTCTCTCTCTCTCTCTCTCTCTTTATATATATATATATATATATATATATATATATATATATATATATATATATATATATCCTTCTCTTTGCTCTCGCTTCTCTCTCTCTCTCTCTCTCTCTCTCTCTCTCTCTCTCTCTCTCTCTCTCTCTCTCTCTCTCTCTCTCTGAGTCCTTTTTTTTTGTTCACTCTCTCTATCTTTCCTCTTTCTCTCTCCCTCTCTACCCTTCTCTCTCACTCTTTTAGTCCCTTTCTTTGCTCACTCTCTTTATCCTCCCTCTCTCTCTTCCCTTCTCTTTTCCCTCGCTCCCTCTCTCTCTTTCTCTCTCACTCACTCTTTCTGTCCTTGTCTTTGCTCACTCTCTCTATATTTTTTTCTCATTTCTTAACAAAGCTTACTTAACGCATGTTTTGCGTATAGATTCTCGAGTCTACAAAACGCTTCACTACCTTATTCATCCACACAATACAGAAAATGTTGATTCTTTATTGGTTTGTACAACATGTTGTATATAAACATCGCTGCAAAAGAGGGGAATGATGCCTTATGCAAAACTCCAACATGCATTACTCTCACCCTCTCTCTCTCTTTTTTAATATGAAAAATAAGATCATAACACAATCATAAACAACAAATAAGATCATGACCCAATCACTTGAATATTCACAAATAAATATGTTTACTGTACTACAATGAAATCTTCATCAAGACACACTCCACTACATTCTCTTTGGGATCAATACCAACAATGTTCATGCCTAATTTTTGTGCTACCATAGCACAATCTCCACATCCAGCAAAAATCTCCACAAACACTTGCCCTTGCTTTACATGACACCTCAACAAGCTATCCCAAAAGTTATATCCACACTGAGATCCACCTGTAAAGAAAACATCTCTCTTAATTCCACCAAAAAATGTAAGGCCCTTATTTTGGAGACTTGAGATTAGGGTTTTGGAGATGAATGCATGTGTAAAGAGAAGGCTATGGTGGATGGAATACGAGGATAGCCATGGTTTAGGGCATGAGGAAGAGGTGATTAGTACACTAATGATATTACAAGTATGTAATGAGGTGGTCACGACTTGGTGGACCAAAAAAGAGATATCTTCTTCATTCCAAAGTGGCTCTAATATAGCCAAAGGACACCAGTGATGCCACCTCAACTCCACAATATCTCAAATATCTCCTCTCTACTAGAGGTTGTTCACACACATTCACCCCCCCCCCCCCTTGATACATACTCCTTGTGCATCTAGGCTGTGCATCTAGGCACCACAGTTTCAACACCCCCCCTTGGTGCCATCTAGGACACATCTATGTGTGAGGTACACATCATAGGCATCTTGGCCTAACATACAACTAGGCATCTTGGCCTTACATATGAACTAGACATCTTGGCCTTTACATCATTCTACCATGGCTACATCATTGGTGCCAGTGGGTCGAAACAATACAACAAGATACAAGGGGTAGGTGAAAACTCCATAGCTTCAAAAAGTACTTCAATATCCTCCTTTGGAAGGGAGGCCTCCATCACATTCACTTGTTGAGGTTGATTCTTTGACCAGCATTTGCTTTCCATGTGTCCGAGTTTCCCACACACCGTACATTAGTAAAAGTCGAAACTCATTTTGGGGCCTTTTAGGGATAGGAAAAATAGCCCTCGACCAATCAATGGAGGGCCAATGTAACATTGGAGGAAATAATAAATAGGAGGAAAAAAGAATAAGTCATATTCAGATAGAGAACGGCGAGTTTGCATTGAATGAAGATATCTTTTTCATTTATTATAATTGATATTGTCATCTTCGGTGCAGGATTTGCAATGCAAAATTTAGTGATTGGGACATCGCCGACGCATCCGAAGCGGTCCAAAACCCCCAAAACGACACCGAAAGCGTTGAAAACGGGCCCGAAAAAGGCCAAAAAGGGCCGGCCAGGAAAATTTACTGGGAAAAGCGATTTGGTGTCAGTCTGGTAAAGGCCGGCCAAGAAAAAGGAAAAGTGATTTGGTGTCAGTCTGGTAATTTCTTTTCCAGTAAATTTTCTTGGTTGGCCCTTTTCGGCCTTTTTCGGGCCTCCGGATGCCCGTTTTCAGCGCTTCCAGACTGACACCAAATCGCTTTTCCCAGTAAATTTTCATGGCCGGCCTTTTTCGGCCTTTTTCGGGCCTCCGGATGCCCGTTTTCAGCGCTTCCGTTGGGGGTTTTGGACCACTCCGGACGCGCCGGCGATGTCCGAATTACCTGCTGCCATACTGACACCAAATCGCGTTTTTCGGCGAATCTCTGTAGTTGCATGTACTTGCTTTAATATTTTTGCTGATTTTGGGTAAAGAAAAATAAAAAAATCGTGAATTTCTTACAGGGCCCCAAAATGAGTTCCCTCTTTTCCTAATGATTCAAGATTTGGTTTATCTTTGAATTTCCATGTGTTGAATGTGTGGCCTAACTTGCCACACTGATTGCATCTTGGCTTCAATTCCCTTTTACCAGCATAAAGTGCCAAGTCCTTTGATGAGGAGGCTCCATTTTCATATTTGCTTTTCATCTTTTGCTCATGTTCAAGCAATGAGGCTTGTACATCATTCAAGGTTAGAGTAGAGTTGTTAGACAAGATTTCAATTATGTTACCATACTCTTCTTTCCTTTCACAGCTAGCAAGCAAGATAGCCTTAGCTTAATCATCATCAAGTGTCTTGCCAATGGTGGCAAGCCGTTGCTTAATGCTTTTATATTTGTTGATGTGACTTGTTAGGTCATGGCTAGTAACTAGGTTGAGTTGATATAGCTAGTAACTAGGTTGAGTTGATACAATTGCATGAGTAAATGAACTTTAGAATGCTTTTCCTATGTACCAAACAATTTGTTTAACTCCTCCCATGCATCCTTGGCCTTCTCAATCATCCCAGTGATATGATGAATGACCTCATCATCTAATGCAAGTGCTATGAGTCCCAAGGCCCTCTCATTATTTTCATTCCATGCAGTTCTTAAGCTTGCTTGGGTGTCCCTCCCTTGGATTATCCCCCACAAATTTTTCTTCATGAGCGCATACATGATTTTGACCTACCATGTGTGGAATCCAATACCACTAAACTTGATGATTTCATCGTGTGCCATGATGAGTAGGGGGTCTTACCAAGTGCCCGTCTATGTGGTGGTACTATGGTAGTGTCTACCCTTTACACAATGATTAGCAAACGAAGGACTTATGACCACTTGCCTTGATGTGGAAGATGCTTACATACATGCCATGTCCATTACTGATTTACAGGAAGATTCAACTTGGTAGCATACATATCAATGATGAGATGTATAGCACACATCAAAGACGGAATCCACTAGTGAAATATAGGCATTACAAGGCAACCTAAACCATGATTTCACATGGGTTCATGGATGCAAATGGGTATTTGAGCAAGCCTTCCACAAAAAAAAAGCTTCAAAAAACTCAGACCACTTGCACTTAGTCTTGGGTTAATCCTTAAACCAAAGTGGTTAATCTTTTAATTAATTATACCCACAATACCTCCAAAGGTTGGCTATGGCAGCAGGACATGCCTCTGATCTTTTGCTTGGTGTGGCCAACACACTTTATCAAATGAGAAACCCTTTGGTAGGGATGTAGGAGACTTTAGGGCGACCTTCTATGTAGGAGGAATTAGATCCATGTGCCTTGTATAGCTCGCAAGAGACAAGCTGGTGCAGACGAGACAGCGATGGACTGTTCAGCTGAATACGTCGGCTGAGCTTCGTAATACTGGCCTAGAGCTTAGGGAAAATTTGTGCCCTTTAGTGTGGAAGAGAATGAACTAGATTTCACTGAAAATGGTTGCCTATAGCTCTTGTATGAACCAGAAAACCAAGCTACCATGGGAGCTTGGAGGAGATAAGATTTTGATTAAGGATGGATTAGGGTATGGCTTCAGAGAAGGAGACATGGTGAGGTCCTAGGACCTTGTTAGCTCTGATACCAACTTGAGATAGGGTTTTAGAGATGAATGCGTGCAAAGAGAAGGCAATGGTGGATGGAATATGAGGATAGCCATGGTTTAGGGCATGAGGGAGAGGTGATTAGTACACTAACGATACTAAAAGTATGTAATGAGGTGATCATGACTTGGTGGACCAAAAAAGAGATATCTTCTTCATTCTAAAGTGGCTCTAATATAGCCAAAGGGTTACAAATCAAGTGGACACTAGTGATGCTACCTCAACTCCACAATATCTCAAATATCTCCTCTCTACTAGAGGCTGTTCACACACATTCACACACCCCCCTTGATACATACTCCTTGTGCATCTAGGCACCACATTTTCAACATGGAGCACATGAAGAGTTAACTGCATACCTTGCCATGATGTCCCATCTAGGTGTCTACCCCAGTGCATCATGTTTGCAAGGATCAATGATATAATCAGGTGAGAAAGGTTGTGTATGGTTTTGTCCAACTATGCTCATGAAGGTAGCAGCGACGATGAGAGTATATATCTACACAAGAGTATGAGATGATTTTTTGTAACAAAAATTGATTCTCAATGGAAACTTCTATGGTTAGTGTTACTTACCTCTTGTCTCCAAAGGCCCTTCCAATCTACGTTATACATCACACATTCACTAGGGTGTCTAAGGAGAAGCCACAGTGCTCGGCGTGAGATATAATGGTTGCCACTCAATACACAGTACTGATGGCAATAATAGAGCCATTGTCGAAGATGGTCTCACAAATCTGAAGCAATGCATGCTCCTCTCCATCTACATGGCATTAGAATGACATACACAAAAAACTTAAGCATGACATACAAGCAACATATGCACAACAACACATAAGGTCTTAATGAAGGAAAAATCATCTCATCACTCACATGTGCAGAGATTCCATGGTGGGACAATGTCATTAGGGTAGCCATAAACAGAACTTCCTGTGGGCGACCTCACTATAATACAATCACACACTGTGTTTATATTGACGCCTTTAACAGGTTAAGGTCATGTCTCCCACGTTGGCCTTTAACGCCTTTAACAGGTTAAGGTCATGTCTCCCACGTTGGCCTTTAACCAAATATCAAAGACATGTTCTAGCTCTGGTGGACACTGCTAGTTTAGAAGTGCATGGCCTATCTTCAAAGGATCCCCAACATATACCATCATCTTTGTAAAATGATGTCCTACCACACCATGTTAAGTAGAGTTATACATCAATTGTTATTACAGGATATAAGATACATCTTTACAATCTTTTCACATGTGGTCACAATTGATTATTATACCTGTTAATGCCAAGGCTTCTATAACGGTAGAGGAACTAGCACTTTGATGTTTGTTAGGAGCACTGAGGACTACTGTCCTGGTACAACGAGAAATTCCTAAAAAGCATACCTTTTGTAAGTGCATGCACCACACAAATACTTTACATTATCATTTCCAATGAGTAAAATCATACCTAGCAAATTCATTTGGATTGGAGCTAGGTCACCCATACTAGGTGGATAAATTGGTCACAATGGTGCATTTGGTGCTTGACATCTTGCCAAGCTTATTTGAATCCATAACTTAATCTATGTTAGTATCCAAACAATGTAACAATAATACCAATGAACCACAAGTAAAAGAGTGCCATGTCTGTGTTGTTACATGACCAACTTCTCTAACTTTTGGGGTTGTATCATTGAGTTTTCATTAAAAAAAAAATATTTTGTTTAAGTGCTTGGATGCTACTTAAAACATTTGATAGCATAGCCTCTCTTTAGATATAACTCCACTAATGAAAGTAAATGAACAATCCATACCTCCTCGGCATCAAGATGAGATTTTTGAATTATTTTGATAGTAGGCAGCTCCAACTCCAAATGTTGTAGCGCTTACTTTTTGGATCTAGTTAAAGCACGAGAGAGAAGAGATGAAAATATCTCATTATTTGTGACTTTAAAACTCAACCACACATGTGAAATAGGTGCCTTTAGTACTTTTAATGTACTAAGTGCACTATGTGTACTAGTGTAAATATACATGTGTGATAGGGGAGTCACACACTCATTCTATGAGTTGACTTATCCCCACAACTCTCTCTCTCTCTCCCTTCTTCTCTGTGTGTTTGTCTCTCACATGAAACCCTAATTCTTCTCCCATTCAACTGGTATCAAAGCATAGTTGGCGACCCTGCCTAATGCGAAGCTGTCTTTCAACCTTCCGACTACAGTAATGTTGCAGCCAAGCGACACTGTATCTCGTGGCTCTTGAGGCGACTTGACAGTGCTGTTGAGGTGACACAAGGTGCACACAAGCGAAGCAAGTGACTGGCGGCAAACAGGTGGCTGGCTTGGGTGTTGCAGGTGTCAGCAGCTACCATGACAGGCAGCGCAGCAAAGCAAGCACAGTAGGCATAGGTGCTGCAAAGCACTGCACAGCAGGCATTGAGTCAGCGCACAGCAGGTAGCGAACCAGACGTAGCAAAGCAGCGCACAATAGCACATAATAGCACATGGCAGGTGGCAAGTGCTGAAAAGACGGTAGCAGGTATAAGCAGTGCTGCTGATCGACACAACACAGAGAAGCCATCACCACAGCCATCGAAACTGCTTAGCGTTGCACACACGGGCGGCACCCTTGGTTCTACAAAGGCGACAACAAGTGCTACACTTAGCGCTGCAAAGGTGCTGCTGTAGACGAAGGTTTCCATTGCTTCCATTACTCTCTTCCATTCTCTCCCTTCAACAGAGAGAGAAACAAGGCTTCAGACTAACGAGTTTCCCTAAGTGCTGCCCAACAGAAATCAAAAATTTGTACGAGGTATTTTGCTTCAATTTTTTTGGGATTTGCAATTGAGCAGGTACAATCATCAAAGGTGCCAAATTGCTCAAATTTTGAGCAAAATTGGCAAAATTGGGTGACATTGGTCACAATCAGAGTCAATTTGCAAGAAATTGGATGTCAAAATTTGGGGCTTTTGATGTAATTGCGCCATTGGGCATTCATACATGCTGTATGATGTGAGCAATCTCACATTCGGGCCTAATTACATGAAATTGTAGTGCGGATCAAAGGGCTTTTGTGTCAATTGAATTGCTTTGCATGCAGGCACTCGCATTTGATGCTCTGGGCAATGTGTTGATGCTTGTCAAGCACTCAATAGATCAAGGGGCTTTTATGTATTGAATGTATATGTGGCCAGGGGGGGAAGCATTGTGAAGACTCTGGATGCCTTCATGTGCGTTAATGTACCATGTATGATCAAAAATTGATCTTAAATCAAGGGGCTTTTCAAGATTGTATGCTTGTTGAGCTTGGCAAAGCAGCAGGCAAGACTTTTATGCCTTGAACCCTCAAAAAAATCCACTTGCAGTCAAGGGGATTTTGCCCAATCTCTGTTCGAGACTGTTTTATGCAGTGGTGAGGACTGTAAAAGTCTGATTTTCACTCATTTGGACAGCCAAGAGAGCATTTATTGCTGTTGTACTTGCTGGTACAGATTTGGTACATCTTTGTACAAGTTTTGGCATGGATGTACATTGATTTAGTGAGGAAAAGGTTCATTTTCAGCTGTTGTACTTGCCGGTACAGGTTTGGTACATCATTGGTGAGCACTTAGTACTGTTGTACTTGCCGGTACATCATTGGTGAGCACTTAGTACTGTTGTACAGTACTTTGGAAGGGGAACAGAGCACATTTAAGGTGCTGTCCTAAATCTGCAGCAACCAGATTTTGGTGATTTTATCACATACAGTGGGAGTAGAGTTGCATTTATGCTTCCGCAGTGGGAGATAAACTTTGGGAGAACAACTGTGGGCACTTTGTGCGCTTTTGGTGCAGTGTTTGCACATCTTGCAGGGAGTCAGGCATTGACAGGTTGCATATTGCTATGGCAACCACCACAGGTGAGAGTTCTTCATTGCTTCACATCAAGAAGCTTGAAGGCTCACATAATTATGATATTTGGCAAACCCAGTGCTATAATGTGTTGCTCCAGAAGAAGCAGCACAAGCCTATCAAAGAAAGGGGTGTAATGCCCGCTTCTCTTACTGCTGAAGAATGGGAAGATATGGATGAGCTGGCAAGATCTACTATCATGTTGTCTGTGTCAGACTCTTTACTTTTCAGCATTCGTGAAGAGAAGATAGCTTGGGGAATGTGGCAAAGATTGCAGGACTTGTATGCCCAGCAAAGTGCCTCAAGCAAAGTGTATTGGTTGAAGAAACTCATAGGTCTTCAAATGAAGGAAGGGGCATCTATGACAGCCCATCTAAATGAGTTTAATGGTATTGTCAGCCAGGTAATCAATCAAAAGTTGGCAATGGACGATGAGTTCAAAGCCACCTTTCTCTTATGCACTTTGCCAGAGTTTTGGGACACATTTAGGACAGCCACTAGCAATTCAAATGCTATGCTGTCATATGCAGATGTGGAGGGTGCTCTTCTTCAAGAAGAGATGAACAGGAAGAACAATTCTGTTGGAAAGTCCAATGCAATGAATGCACGTGGGAGATCCCAACAAAGGGGTAAATACCAAGAACGGGGAAGGAGCAAGTCCCGCTCCAAAAAGGACTTGGAATGCCATTATTGTGGCAAGAAGGGACACATCAAAAAGCAATGCTACAAATGGAAGAATGATCAAAAGGAAAAGGGCAAAGGAAAGGACAAAGACAAAGATGAAGCCAAAGATGCAAAGCCAAAGAGCAAAAGTGGAGTCAAGATTGAAGAAGTCAATGTGTCACATGCAGGTGACAGTGAGGATGAAGTCCTATTCACGTCTTCACTTGATGCCCATTCACTTCTTGCAGGAGATGGTCATGGTATGCACTCATGGATCATTGATTCAGGTGCCTCCTTTCATGTCAGGTTGCAGAGACTTGTTTGTCAGGTATACTACTGGCAATGAAGGAGTAGTTTATTTGGGTGATAACCATGCATGCAAGATTCTTGGCAGAGGTGATGTGAGGCTTGTGTTTTCAGATGGCTCACAGCCTATGCTCCATGATGTCAGTTATGTGCCTGAGATCAAGAAGAACCTGCTTTCTACTGGACAACTTGATGATGCTGATTATGTTACCACATTTGGTCGTGGAGAGTGGAAGATTAGTAAGGGCTCACTGGTTGTTGCCAGAGGCTCTTAGGTGGACACTCTTTATTTCATGCATGCTGGTGTTTGTCACCATGCTAATGTAAATGCAACCGAGCTGCCGAAAATCTCTATGTGGCATAGCCGGTTGGGACACATGAGTGTCAAAGGAATGGAGCAATTGTCTCGTTTTGGTTACTTGCCTTCTCTAAAGTTTTCAAGTTTTCAGTTTTGTGAGCATTGTATATATGGCAGGCAACTCAAATGCCCCCACAAGAAAGCGGACAGAAAGATGCTTAGTTAGAGCTTGTGCATACAGATGTATGTGAGATGCCTCAGCTTTCTTTGGGAGGGGCAAAATATTTTGTGTCTTTTATTGATGATGCCACACGCAAGGTGTGGGTTTATCCTCTTCGTTTGAAGAGTGATACATTCTCAGTGTTTCAGAAGTTTGTTGCTCATGTTGAGAATCAAACTGGTAAAACACTGAAGGCTTTGCGTTCCGACAATGGTGGAGAGTATATGTCCAAACAGTTTCAGGACTTTTGTGATGCTAACGGCATCAAGAGGGAGCTCTCTACTCCTTATGATCCTCCACAAAACGGGACAGCAGAGAGGATGAACAGGACCATTCAGGAGAAGGTCCGTTCTATGCTGTCACATGCTGCGTTACCTCATGGTTTTTGGGCTGAAGCTGTTATGACAGCCGTTCATCTTATAAACAGGTCACCTAACACGAGGCTTGGTGGGAAAGTGCCAGAGGAAGTATGGACAGGGAAGCCTCTGTCATACAAGCACTTGAGAGTGTTTGGTTGCGTTGCGTACGTGCACATACGTAGGGAAATGCCCGAAGTCTCACAAATGCATATTCCTAGGATATGGTGGCAGAGGTGAAATGGGGTATAGACTTTGGGATCCAGTGATGAATAGAAAGATTATACGCAGTAATGATGTCATTTTTTATGTAACATGCATGTATAAGGAGCCTGCAAGGTAACAGGAGCCTGGCAGAGTCATCTTTGATGATGATGGACATCATGGACAACAACCAAGGGCTGTAAATCAGCCATTACTGCAGCAAAACCAGCCCTTAAATGGTGCTGAAAATGGTCCAAATGGACAGCCAGAGATGGCAGAAGATATCCCTATGGATATCCCACAGTTAGAGGAGATACCGGGCATGATCTTTCAGCCTTATGGCATGGAACAGGAGCCACCAATAGGTGATATACAGGCTGGACAGCAACCTGCAAATGATGGTCATTGGGTACGGAGGTCCACAAGACTCTCCAGACCCCCTGACAGGTTTGTTCCAGGGGTTTGACTACTTGATGCTCACTGACTGTGGGGAGCCCTCATGTTATAAGGAGGCGCCCTCATGTTATAAGGAGGCTTTATAGAGGGCAGACAAGGATCTATGGGAGCATGCTATGAAGTCAGAGATGGATTCTCTGCACAAAAATGGAACATGGAAGTTGGTTTATTTGCCTACAGGCAAGAAAGTTTTGCCATGCAAGTGGGTTTACAGGCTCAAAGTTGCACCTGATGCAAGATACAAAGCCAGGTTAGTGGCTAAGGGCTTCAAGCAGGAATATGGTGTGGACTTTGATGAGATCTTCTCTCCAGTGGTCAAAATGACCACACTTAGAGCTATATTAGCTTTGGTTGCTCATGATGATCTGGACTTGATTCAGATGGATGTGAAGACTGCTTTTCTTCACGGTGATCTCCATGAGGAGATATATATGCAACAGCCAGAGGGTTATGCAGTGAATGGAAAGGAGAAGCTTGTATGCAAGTTGAAAAAGAGTCTCTATGGGCTCAAACAGGCACCAAGGGAATGGTATCATAAATTTGATACATTCATGAAATCCCAGGATTTCAGGAGAAGTGACATAGATCACTGCTTATACACCAAGAAAGCTTTGGATGGCAGTCTCTATTGATCCTCATCTTGTATGTTGATGATATGTTGATTGCCGGGAAATCTCGTAAAGAGATGGATGCCTTGAAGAAGAGGCTGCATCAGACCTTTGATATGAAGGATTTGGGTGATGCAAATCACATTTTGGGTATGCGGATACTTCGGGACAGAAATCAGCATGTGTTGTATTTGTCTCAGAAGGAATACATTGGCAAAGTTTTGCAAAGGCTCAATATGGACGGGGGGAAGAAGACTAGTACTCCTTTGCCTCCATATGTGAAACTCAGTGCTATGGACAGCCCACAGTCGGATAGTGACAGGGCTGATATGGCCAAGATTCCGTATGCTTCAGCTTGTGGCAGTCTCATGTATGCCATGGTTGCTACTAGGCCAGACATTGCATTTGCAGTGGGAGTGGTTTCTAGATACATGGCAAACCCTGGCAAGAAGCATTGGGAAGCAGTGAAAGGTGTCATGAGATACCTGAAGGGCACACAGGATATGTGCATATGCTTTGGCAAACAGGATGCATTAGTGCATGGTTACACGGATTCGGATTATGCCGGTCATCCAGATAACCGGAAGTCTACTACCGGTTATGTGTTTACATTCACAGGAGGTGCTGTGTCATGGATATCCAGGATGCAGAAGTGCACTGCCTTATCTACTACAGAGGCCGAGTATATTGCAGCCCACAGAGGCTTGCAAGGAGGCATTATGGCTATCTCGGTTAGTGGTTGATTTGGGTTATACAAGGGATATTCCATTGTTGCATTGTGACAGTCAGAGTGCCATCCAGTTGGCAAAGAACCCTGTCTTTCATGCAAAGGCAAAGCATGTGGATGTGAAGTATCACTTCATCAGAGAGGTGATAGAGAACAAGCAAATTCAGCTTGTTAAGATTCATATGGATGACAACCCGACTGATCTGTTGACAAAGAGTTTGCCTCCAGAACGATTTGCTCATTTTGCAGACACTTTGGATGAGGCCAGTTTCAGCCTTGATATGGCCTTGTATATTATCATGTACATGCTGATTTTTCTTTTCCTTCATTTAAGGGCACTTTGCCTTTAAGTGGGAGGTTGTTGGGGTAAAGGCATTATGCCCACCCTTATAGTGTGTACAAGCCCATAAGTTATAGTACATAGTACACTTAGTACTTTTAATGTACTAAGTGCACTATGTGTACTAGTGCAAATATACATGTGTGATAGGGGAGTCACACACTCATCATTCTATGAGTTGACTTATCCCCACAACTCTCTCTCTCTCTCTCCCTTCTTCTCTGTGTGTTTGTCTCTCACATGAAACCCTAATTCTTTTCCCATTCAATGTGGAAATATTTAGACACTATGTTTAAGTTCTGTGATTTGAAAGTGTGGACTAAGGACCATGAGATCTTTCAAAACAATGCTAGATGAGTTCAAGAGATCAATGATTGCTGCATGGACAAATCAACACATCACCCACTATATGATATTTGATTCACTATGCATTGAACTATTTCTAAAACTGTATGTTGAGAAATTTAGTAATTAAAGTATTGTTTTGTTCTTTTACAACATATCATCTAAAATCATACTCCTTGGTTTGCAAAGGAGTATGGTAGTTTATTAATATGGTAACGCAAGGAATGGAGAAAACACATTATTTAGCACACTCTAGGTATTTCAATCATACAAGACATGGTGGAGGAGCAAAGAAAGCTAGCAATCACAGAGGAATTGCATCAGTGGACATATAGGAACCTTATACACAGAGCCAAAAAGAAGTAGTTCAAAGTGTCCAAAATTAATCAAGTAGTGGAACTTTTAAATAGAGAAAAAAATCAAGATATATGGAGGAGATCTAATACAATATTAAGCATACTGAATGGCGATAAAGAAAACAAAGACATGGAAAGATTTGGACACCCATAGATCCATGATTAATAGTTTTACTTCAGAAGAGATAGGAGTCTACTACTACTCCTGATCCGATTGACTAGCATCCTTCGGTGCATGAAGCCTTGTCCTCTTTGAAGATGGCTCGACATCATCCTGCAATTGTAAAAGTGGTGGAACTCTCGATATTTTGGATCTGAGAAGCTCCCTTTGGCCATATTCACGTAGCATCTTGGGATCCTTGATCCCATTTGTTAATCCATACATAATATAGGCTAAGTAATTATACCACTAATTGCTTCTCCAGAAGTATGCCTTTGTCTGCATTCCACTAACAAGATATCCCCCAAGATATCTAAATAATGTCTTGATTGTTAAAAAAATGGGAACTCTACATTATCCTTTGAGAATATTCTGTGGAATATAATGAATTGTGAAAATTTCAATCGATTAATGTACTCTCCCAATTTTGAGTCCTTTCCCAATCCTCCCACTCGTTTTCTTGATGCGCACCCAAAAAAATCATCCTCATACACTACCAACTATAAAATAATGTTGTCCACCATAAGCCATCAAAATAGATGCAATATGGAACTTCATCATGATATTCATGATGGTGTGATAGTAGTCCTCCATAATGTCAAACACGGCTTGAATATCTGCTATTAGGAAAAACTGATTGTCACCTATAGGATACGGTGGGGAGGATGGAGGGCAGAATGTGCTCTGTTTCCTCTATCACACTGAGGGATCCTTGGCAACTGTCACCACTTGGGTGTCTTCTCTTCTGAGGGTGTCAAAAAACCATAAATTTCTCATTAGGCCAATGCCTCAATTTATAGGTTTTACATCCACAAGATGCCAAGCATCTAATCCCACTGATTTCTCCTTAATTTGTGCCACCTCCCCTACATCTGGGGGTACCTTTTCCTATAATCTTTCCACACCCCTATATTCACTCATGCTACCCTTGATGCTCTCATCAGAGATTCTTCTCACCTTTTCACTACTACCCACTTAATTACAGACTCCCTTTTACAGTCTCTTACTAAGGGCTTGTTCCCGCACACACCCATTCACTTGCATATTTCAACACCTCCCCTCAAGTGAATAATTCTAGCATGCCTAGACCCTATACCAAGTTTCCCTCTTACTTGGTAGCCCATGACGAGTGCCTCAAGTCCCTAACTCATAGTCCTTGACACACACACACTCTCTCTCTCTATGTGTCTAAGGCTACTACAAGTGCCCGTGACCTTGGCTAAAGTGCTCACACATACATCTACCACATGCATGGCCTACATCATTGGTGGCTCAGAGGTGGTTTTATTGTATTCGGGCAGGTTACATTGGGTTGTGGGGTTTATCTTTCTCTCTCAGAAAAGATGTCTTAACTCCTCTACCTTAGGAGTCTCCATGAAGTTTTTTGATGTCGATCCTTCTTCATTTGGTTTGCTATAGCAGTCTCTAGCCATGTGTCCTGCCTTCCCACAGTTGTGGTGGCAAGTGAAGGTCCTTCCTCCTCCCCTGCCTCTTCCTCGTCTTCGTCCTCATGCGAGGCCTCCTCGGGTGTAGAATGCTTTCTTATTCTTGCTCTTCCACTCATTCTCCCCATTCTCCACTGGACATTCATCTCTTCCCTCAATTAGCCCCCATAGATTCCTCCTCATGAGCAAATACATGGTCTTTGTTTGCCATGTATGGAACTGCTCCCCGTTAAATTTAGCTATTTCTTGTGCAGTGCTCATGGTGATGTCAAGGGAGTCTTACCTCTTGATCCAATTCAAGATTCAAGGGCAATGTCTACCCTTTTACAACTCAAATCTCGTGTTAAATAATGATTACAACATATTCAAGGGCAGTGTCTACCCTTTTACAACTCAAATCTGGTGTTACAACAACAGATTTACAAGCATGAATAGACCAAAAATTGCATAAAGCCAAGGGTAACTGATTTGTATTGAATGGTTGGGATATCAAACCATCTCTGAATTGCAATCTAAAGTGATAGATATCTGTATCAGATACCCAATGGTAGATTTTAACCATCAATTTCATAAAAATGTAGTGATTAGTACTAACTAATCACTAATTAGTGAAATAATCCCCTGTTTTGTGTGCAAAAAATAAAGTGTACGGGGGGGACCAGATCTGGTGCCTTAGAGTTCAAATCAACTCAAATCCTTTCAAAGACATCAATAGCAATTAGTCTGGTAAAGGATCAAGCCGAGAAACAAAAGATTTGACCAAACATTGAATCCCTAATCTCTGTTTTACCAAAGTCACTTGTTGTGAAGATTTGTTGCAAAGCTTGATTCCACTTCTCCTTGAAGAATTGCTAAAATCTAAGATCATAGGCTTGTAGAGAACCCTTGAAATCCCCTGGGGCTAAGAGGAATTAGCTTGATTCACCTTGTGTAAGTGTAGATCTACAAAGTCCTTCAAAAAATTGACGCTTGCAAATCAGCGAAAATTGAGTGTTCTACGCAGCGATTTGACAAACTGCATCGCTGGTCTGAGTCGTGGGGATTGTGGCTAGATGAGGCTAAGAGCTCTTGGGCTAATGTTGAGGCTGGAGGGAGATCAAGCCCCTCCACTAGCTGGGGGTGCAAAGTATAGTTGAAAAGAGGTTAAAATTTCCAAACATTGAATGCTTAATCTCTGTTTTACCAAAGTCACTTGTAGATTTGATTGAAAATTTGATTCCACTTCTCCTTGAAGAATTTTTGAAATTTGAGATCATAGGCTTATAGAGCACCTCTGAAATCCCCTGGGGCTAAGAGGAATTAGCTTGATTCACCTTGTCTAAGTGTAGATCTACAAAGTTCTTCAGAAAATTGGAGCTTGCAAATCAGGAAAAATCGAGAGTTCTACGTGGCGATTTGATGAACTGCAGTGCTGGTCCGAGTTGTGGGGATTGTGGCTAGATGAGGCTAAGAGCTCTTGGGCTAATGTTGAGGCTGGAGGGAGATCAAGCCCCTCCACTAGAGCTGGGGGTGCAAAGTATAGTTGAAAAGAGGTTAAAAATTACGATTAACTTCTAATCATGATTAGCAAGATAATTATGCTTTAAAAGTTAGATGGATCCTAGGCCATGGCTCTGATACCATGTTGAAATGCAAGCAAGAGTGGGCTATGGTGGATCAAATGCAAAGATCAACATGATTAGAAGGTGATTACTACAAGATTAGTGCACAATTAATCTAATGTCTTAACGTAGGCATGGATACTCAAAAACCAGCAATTTCTCATTAGGCCAATGCCTCAATTTATAGGTTTTACATTCACAAGATGCCAAGCATCTAATCCCACTGATTTCTCCTTGATTTGTGCCACCTCCCCTACCTCTGGGGTCACCTTTTCCTAGAATCTTTTCACAACCCTATATTCACTCATGCTACCCTTGATTCTCTCATTAGTATATTCTTCTCACCTTTTCACTGCTACCCACTTAATTACAGACTCCCTTTTATAGTCTCTTGCTAAGGGCTTGTTCCCGCACACACCCATTCACTTGCATATTTCAACACCTCCACCACAGCCGCCAAGGGCACCACCACGGCAATATCTACAAACACCAGCCGATAGGGAGTGGATCCACATAGGAGATTCACCACCCCCTAGCGGCCTCTGCACACGAGCAAGCATCACCGCCTTATAAACAAAAGGCTTTCCTTTCTTGGAGGAACCTTCCCAAGAGCAAGCTCATGAACAACAAGAGTAAGAGCAAGTTTCTCCTCCCCAACAGCAAGATCAAGCTCGTGAGTTGGAGCAAGACTCCTCTCCCCAACATCAAGATCAAGCTCGTGAACATCAAGAGTAAGCTTCCCCTCCCCAACAACATACTTCACCAACCAACTTGTAAGGAAAACTTGCTTCTTGGTAATGTCTTTACATGAAATGGTCCTTTCTTTTCTCTGCAATACCTATATACAGAATTCAAAGTAATGTATGTAAGTAATAATGATTATGGCTTACTGTTGAAATCTAGACATTTTCAAGGTTAGAGTGATTGGCATACATTACTATCATTACACTCGAACACATACTCATCAGGCCCATGTAGGTCGCCCTCATTTGCCAGGTTTGTTCTCACTTCAACGAGATGTTCAACCTAATATTGAGTATTGTTAAGAGCTCATGTTCAAACCATAGCTCTAATAAGATCAATGGATTTTCAATGTCTTCCCCTACAAGTCTTGATCAATTGCTATAAGATTTCCATTAACATAATGCCATCTCATATAATGAAAGGCTAAAATGAAATTATGAGAGCCAAATAATGTATTTACAAACAAAAGACTTTCTTAGATGTTGCAAGCAACCCCATTTAATTCTTTTACATCCCGGTTTTGATCTAAGAATCTAGACATTTCTTTGATTTGCAGATAAACATTGACAATGTTTTTCTGACTTCCTCATCATAAAGAGTCAACAAAAACATGCAATGGCATAAAGACAATGATTTTCACAAGCACTCACTTGTTTCAGTTCTAAGTACTTTGAAATACAATTCGTGTTTCTTCATTAATAATATATTCATAAAAAGAATATATCAAAAACATCTAATTACCAAAATTTCCATTACATTGGCTCTCTTCTTATTGGTCTAAACCCTTTCTCTCTAGAGGAAAAAGGCCCAAAATTGAGTCCAATACTCCCCTAATGCAATGGTGGACCGGCCCCATAGGCACAGCCACACTCAATTCATGCCTACCTATCCTCTTTTCACTCCTGATTTTTTTTCAAGGGAGGAGAAAGAGAGGCAGCCATATTTTATTAGAGCTTGGCTAACTAGGTGGGAGAGTCATTTTGCCATTGTGCACTATCCAAAGGAGCATAAGATAATGGCGGTGGAAATGTTTCTAAGAGGTCCCTTCACGTGGTGGCAAGATCTTAAGACTAAACCTATTGTTTTGAGAACCTAGGAAGCCTTTAAAACCATGTTCCTCTGGGCATTGCACAATGGTAGTGGGAGATTCATTTCACCATTGTCCACTATCTACAGGAGCACAAGATAATGGCTCTGAGACATGTTTTGAAGAGGTCCCTTCACATGGTGGCAAGACCTTAAGACCAAACCCACTATTCCAAGAACCTAGGAAGCCTTTAAAACTATGTTTCTAGAGGCTTTTTGTAAGAGAACCTAATATTGTAGAGTTTTGATGACTACTGACTATTCAGTTGGGGGGAGGACTTTTGATGCATTCACTCAGGAGTTCACAGACCCATTACTAAGTTCTCTCACCTCTCTGATCGTTAGGTATGCTTGTTCTTTCTAAAAGCACTTCCTCTAGATTATCAAATTAAAGTGCAATGGAATATGATCAACTCTTTTGAGGATGCAATACACTTTACATGTATCTATGATGTTACAATGGCGGCCACTTGGAAGGATATTGTCGGTCCTTCTGTGATCAACCAAGTGGATTTAAAAAGAAAAGAGATTCACCCAGCCATAGCAGGAGCCCAGCGACCTAGCAAGCATGTCTTTGTTTTTCTTAACAACCAAAGTCGAGACCTCAAGGAAAGAGAGCTCGACTAGATTATGTTGCGTCTCCTAAGGCTCTCAAAGGGGCATGTTTCAAATGTTATAGACTTGGCCACTATGCTTTTAATTCAACAATACAATAATCATTTGGGTGGTGGTGGTGGTGGGGGCAAAGCACACAAACACTTAGTACAATCTGGTACAGTTTTTGTAATCCACTCATTAATATTATTGATGTTTATTCCTTAAATAAAAGTTGTGAGATTTATCGTCTTAACATGCAAATATTTGGTCCACATGTTTTAACATGTATATCGGGTAAAGTTATGAGAACCGAGTGAGAACCGCTTGTGCATGTTTTATTTGATGATGGTAGTACTCATACTTTTATTGATGCATCTCTTATCCAAAGATTATATATCTTGGTGGCATCAAATGGCCACCGTTATGTTGTCAACCTTGCTCAAGGCTAGAAAGAAAGGCTCCTCAAGTTTCTTTGAAGATTCAAGACCATGAGAAAGAGCTTTCTTTTCTTGTTATATGCACCTAGACATCCTGTTCTAGGCAAGGTGTGGTTGTTCTACAAGAGCATTGATGTAGATAGGGGAACATAATGAGTGAAAATAGAAATTCCATTAATTAGGTGATGGTTTTTTTAAAACTTTGATAGAAACTGAAATTAATAAGGCGAATTTGGGATAACCTCTGTTAAGAGTTTTGTTTTGAAAAAATTAAACACTAGAGACAGAGATTTCCCATTCTTGCAAAACCTTCGTTCTGAAGGTGTTAATCTTGTTCTATTAATCATAGCTCAGATGACCCTCCGAGAGCGCCATTTAACCTTAATCCTGTTAATCATAGATATTGAAGGTAGATCTGGGGAAGGGAGAAATTAGTGATTCAATTCTTCCTGAGAGGTTGGTTGTTAGAGACCAGCATGCTAGTTCAAGCTCTCGTGCCAGCTAGCATAGACTCAACCGTGGATAGTCATCACTTTTACAAGCCTATATAGACTCAATTGTTCTGCCACAAGGGCTATTGTCCCTACCCTATTTCACTACCACCTTGGTGGCAATGTCATATGCTATTTTTTGTGGAATTGCAACAATCAAGTGCTCCACTATGGATGATTCATGGCCCATCATGTACTACAACAATTGCTACGGATTACCCATGATTCATCATGTATTGAAATTGTGCATGCATGCAAATGCACTTCCTTGAAGATAAATGAAACTATGAGCCATTTGTTTAAAAAAATTGTTGTTCTGGTTTACCTACTCTTCAAATCCATTTGGTTCTCCTTACATTATTTATTATTAGTGAAATACATTCTCTTGTTTTACAATTTATATACCTAATCTTAAGAACTATTAATTATATTCCTTTGTTTTACAATTTATATACCTAATCTTCAGAACTATTAATTGTTTATTGTTAGTGAAATACATTTCCTTGTTTTACGATTCTATATACCTAATCTTGTTTTCACTTATTTTCACTAGCTTCTTTAATAAAGTAATTTACTACAGTAGGTGTTGAGATTTGCACATGCATCCCCAACTCAGAACTTGGTGCAATGGCCACTTGAGCAAAGACCACCAATAGTAGTTTTACTAGTTTTGATGTGACTTGAGTAATGTGTCTTAAGTTCATAACTGTCATCATGTTGGATGTTTCAGTTTTGCTCCAAAATTTAAGGCTCTCTTAGTGTCAAATATAGGCCGTTCTTCCACTCATTCCCTCTTTATCCAACTTCATTAATTTTTGCATCATTGTTCCTCATGGACTCTTTCACTGGTTAACTTGGCAATATTCATTTTGGAGCTCATTATCTTCCTAGATATCACCTAAGTGTAGGATTTGAGGGCAGAAGGAATGCAAGAGCCCTCTTGTATCTTCCACACTTTGAAATCAGCTGTCAATGAAGGTCATGAGCATCGAAATATATTTGCAACAAGGACTCAAGCCCTTAGTGCTCGGGTAATAGAAGAAGAGCCTTTTACACTGTACTTGAGGTGGGTGAGGCACTTCTAGTTCCATGATGATGATGATGCTCATGCTCTGCATCCATTACCGATCGAATGAACCGGCAAGGCCTGCACGATTCATTGGAGGATAAAGTGTCTCTCATAGCAGCTGCCGAATCCAAATCCAAGTCTATTTCACTTCCCGAAACTGAATCTTCTTCTGGTGCCTTTGCAAGCCATCACACCAATCAATATGATCAATTGCTATGCATACATAATTAGGGGCAAAACCCAACTAAAGTGATACACATAATTAAGCACATGACCTAACAAAGTAACCCATAGCACTTCTTGGTATTCAACATGAGCTTTACCTGTTTTGGAGTCGTGTGTGAATTATTATGACTGGCATCCTGGTTGTTGATCAGCCTCCTGACTTCTCTTTCAATGCTTTCCAGTTTGGCAGGTTTTCCTGCATTCTTGAATAGATGGCCCATTGCTTTAATGCCTTTTTGGGCCTCATTTTCATTCTCCACACGGAGGTAAACCTCTGCCCCACAAACACAAATGTCACTGCATCAATTACCACAGTATATCCATCGTTCTGAAAGGGTGTAACATGCAGAAGAACTGCCTGTATTAAGAACTATGCAAAAACGCAAAGATGAACAGAGAAGAGAGAGAGATGTTGCTGAAACAGTGTTTTCTGTATATATGTATCAAGATGTACATAGATCCTAGCCAATCATGGCCTCCAAAAGATAACATCTATGCCCCACCTATGCGTGATCAGATGATTACACAATGAACTGCACTTGCCTATTTATAGGCTCGTGGAACTGCCCCTACCAGTACCCGACTGCTGTCGGCCAGGTACTTGGACAGCAAATTACCAAAAATCACATGAAGAGAACTGGTCAATGCCTAAAAAGGCTCCTAATCATAGCTAAAATAGAGGATTACGTATGTCCACATCTATGCATGTGACACATGGCCATTGATAGAGATCCTTATTCACAGCAAAAATATGCTTCATACCTGTCAAACAGCCCAAGATCCAACCAAGAGTAACTTTCTTTCTAAGAACAGTCATGTCTTCCTCAAGCCTTGTTTTCTCCCTTTCATCCTTAAGTCTCCTCCGGTTGTAAGTTTGTTCTCGGTTTCTGAGCTGATCTTTGAGCTCCGCAATCTGTTCTTCCAATTCCTGTAGAGATCAAGTACAACATTTAAAATTGTTACAAATAATGCAGACTTTAAAAAAACACAATAATATCTCAAACCTGTACGCAGAATAAGCTTTTAGCGTGCTAGATCTCAAAACCAGATCTCAAACACACACGCAAGACAAGCTTTTCTCTCAAACTCATATCCAAGATAAGATTCTCTCTCTCAAATCCCACCTTATCAAGAAACGGACAAAATCAGTGATTAATCACCCATGATTGATGGCCACAACCATACGCAGAATGACTGTCTCATGAACCCATCTCTGCAGAACATAGATTTCATTCCAGAAGCATAGGCAAAAGAAAAGATTGTCCTAAAACCTAAAGATAGGCACAGTCATGGAGTCTCCAGCCAGAATGTCTATCTCATGCTAAAGATAGCCACAATGATGAATTATACTGTCAAACCCAATTGCAGGAGGTAGCCAGAAGGATGAACCCCCCTTTCCCCAGCCGGCAGGGTGACCAGGAGCCAATTCGTGCGCGGCGGTGTCATGGTTGCAGGAAACGTGCGTTTCTCTACTAAGAAACGTGGAAACGCATTTCATCAAGTACGTTGGACTCGAAACGTTGAGAAACGTTCGACGCAGAGAAACGCGTAAAAAAATATAGAAAAAAACCACGCAACGTAGTTTCTCTGTTTTCGTTGAGTTAAAACCTTAAATTTTCAATACTATGGTTTGAAGATAACGTTTATTGAAGAACTCTGTGATTTAAAATGTTCTATGCAATTCGGTTTACACGAGTACTACCAACTGGCAGCTGGGGGGGGGCCGACATTGGAAGCGAGCTATGTCCAAAACCTCTGGTAGCTGCTCGACATGCTTGCACGTTGCCCCCTTCAAATCTTTGCAACACACAGGTTCTCGCTCTCTCCATCTACAGGCCTACCTGGCAGACCACCCTCCAGAGGAGTCACCCTGGACAGAGCCATTGCCATCTGTAGAGCGAGACGCCCACGACCACGAGGATCGCGTCCACGACTCCCTCACCATCGGCAGATTCGAGCCATATTGCCCGCCACCGGAGGAGTTTACCGCGACGATTCAGCGGTTCAGCTTTCAGCTCTTAGCTCTCTTAGGATATTACTATTTTCATTCTCTCTTTCAGATTTGTTATGATGAGACATCATCATCATCAGTTGTACCTTGTTTTGGTCTCATGGGCCATTTTGACCTTTAGGAGACGTTTCTTTCTTTCTCTCAGTGGCTGGTCTATGGATGATTTAGATTGCTATTGCAAGCTTTGTGTGGATGAAGCAACGTATATTTACACTGCCCACCATTGCAAGTGTCCCTTGCCACCGTCACATACATACTTGACTTTGCAGGATGCTATCCGCTTGAGGGCTAAACAGAGCAAGTGCCAGCCCTTTTTATTAGAGTTCCAAGGACATCAAAAAGAGCACCTCTGTGGAGAAGAATTGCAGCAGAGAACAGTCCGGTAGAATCAAACACTCTACCATCTTGAAGGTATGAACTTGATTCTTGCTGCAGCATAATGAGCACACTCTTTTCCTCATTCGTACTTGGGCTCCATCTTTTAAATTGACTACAGTTGTGATATTTTCACATGGCACAGCATGGCTCCAAGACCAACTCCTACAGGCACCAGGAAGTCCAGGAATGCTTCCTCTTGGTCGGTCTTTGTGGGATGAGGTTGATGTGGAGGAAAAGTACATGGGGAAGGGAGGATCTAGGAGGTGGAAGTGCCGTTATTGTGGCATTGTGAAGATGGGTGGTGCAAATCGTGTACGAGGCCATCTCTTGCACAAGCCAGGTAACGAGATTAATCCTTGTCCATCTACCTCACAAGCCAAAAACAAGGAGAGATACATGGGCATCTGTACAACCAAAGCCAAACATGAAGAAGATTGCTGTGAATCCCCATTACTTTACAGGTGGAGCAGATGCATCAGCTATGGAAAGGCAATTAGGAGGTGGTGGGTCATCAAGCAATCGCCCTTTTGTGTTTGGAACTCCTCTTGCTGTTCTAACAGGGCCACCTAGGACAGAAAATAAGAAGTAGAGGACTCTCCATGCAACATGGGATCCAAGAAGAAGGGAAGTGGTGGACGCTGCCATAGCTCGCTTCCTCTACCACGACCACATCCCATTTAATCTTGCCAGGTCCCCATATTTTCTGGAGATGGTAAGAGAGATTGTAGGGTTTGGCCCCTCTTACGCTCCTCCCTCATATGAAAGCATAAGAACCACTTCGTTGAAGAAGGAGGAGGAGGTTATAGATACAGCTTTAGAAGTTCTGAGGGAGAGACGGAAAAAGAATGGGGTTACAACGATTTCTGATGACTGGAGTGGCGTACGTTCACAATCAGTCCATGGAATGGTCAATTTCTCTAGAGGAGGTGTCAGCTTTGTGACATCTCATGACGCTTCGAGTACAGGCAAGAGTGTTGATCACCTTGTTGAAGAATGGTCACAGGGAATAGGAATAGGGATGATAGTGTTAATTCAGTTTATAGCCGATGGTGAGGCAGCTAACAGGGCCGCAGGTAAAAAGCTGGAAGAAAAATATCCGCATATCACATTCAGTCCATGTTTTGCGCATTGCCTCAACAATTTGCTTAAAGATGTTGGCCAGCTCTCTTGGATTGAACCAACCATTGACGACGGGAAGCAGATTGTGTCATTCATTCAGCGCTACCATTACATGCTAGCAGAGTTTCGAAAGAGGTCTCCAAGGGATCTGCTCAAGTATAGTGACACATGCTTTGGTTACAATTTCCTATTGCTAAACCGCTTGCATGAGGTTGCACCTACACTGCGGCAATTGGTTGTTAGCAGTGAGTGGGAGAAATGGCCTCACTCTAGGTCTTCAATAGGAAAGAAACCGTCTTTGAGAATGGAGACAATGAAGATAATGACAAAAGCGTTTCTCTGTTAGGAAGTAGTGAACTGTCTCTGAGAATGGAGACGATGAAGCTAATGACAAAAGCATTTCTCTGTTCGAGTCTCAGAATGAGCTTGCCATATGACACAAAAAACCAAATAAACTTCAAACTGCAAAGATTTTGGGATTAGAAAAAACATAAATGATGTAGAGCCAGAATCCAAACTCCGGACTTTATATTCCTGTAACTTGTTTACATCATACATGTATGATCAATGATGTATCATGTAACATGTTAAATAAGAAGGAACTAGGGAGTGTGGAGTGGGCAAATGCCAAAACCTGTCACTTGTAGGCATAGTTTTTTCATACGGCAACCATACGACATACGAAATAAGTATGGTTCAAACCTTGGAGAAATTCCATACGTGGGATTTCATACTTGATTCTTAAATTAAAGGGTAGACATGCCATTTTCAAAGAAGTGAACCATAAGAGACTTAAAGTATGTGAAAGTCATGATAGATGATCTATCATAGTTTTCACAAATTGACCATGTTTCATCCGTCATGACTTTCACACATTGACAACTAATCTCTATGTCTAGAGAAGATGCATAACATTTTCTTTTTTGGCTGGAGTATGAAAAGTTTTTCCATACGCGACCATATGCATACGGGTATGGAAGTATGGAATATTTTCCATACGAGTATGAAAAAAACTATGTGTAGAACGTAAGTGCCATGGTGACAGGAGAAGCGAGGATCTGGAGATTCCAAAAATTACGAGGGCATGACAAACAGCGGAGATCGTTGTTAAGTGCACCCATGACTGTGAGAGTGGCCAGAACTAAATGAAATGCTAGTCTCTCAAGTTTATTTCCTGTCCAATCCATGTGCCAAAAGATTCATTCTCCGAAACCCATGTGCAACCTCAAACCCATTGCAGGAAAGATGAAACTCAGATGCAAAATACCAAATCCAAGTCCAAAAGAATGCATTATGTCAGACTCAGAGCCAGGACGAAATGAAATGGCATCAAATGATGGCACAGGGGAATGGAATGGAATGAAATGGTGGTGATGGGTACCTTAGCACGCTGCCGCTCGTTGTGGAGGAGGTCTTGGGCGGCGCGGACATCCAGTTTGAGGTTGCGGATGACCTCGTCGCTGGCCAGGCGCTTGCGCTCCTCGTGGAGGAGGGCCTTCTGGTTGCGGCTGACCTGCTCAAGGGAGTGGTGGAGCTTCTCCTCGAGGGCCCTCTTCTCGGCCTTGAGCTTGGCCTCGCGCTGCGCGAACTCCTCTTCCAGGGCCTTCTTGTCGGCCTTGAGGCGCCCCTCCTTGTGCTCAAAGCTCGCCTTCAGCTGCTCCAGCTGGGCCTCCAGATTGTTTACATAGTCCAACAGCGCCACGCTCTTCCTCTCGAAGCCATCAATTATATCCGGTCTCATCGAATTGTCCTCCGATCCCGCCTCCCCCTCCGAATCGCAAGAGGAGCCTGGGTTGCCCATCGCGCAAGCCGGGCGAAAGCAACAATTGGGTGCTTCTGATCACCCCCCTCCTGCATTTTGCCTGCCTGCTATGGTGATTTGCTCTCGCTGCCGCCCCCGATCCAACGGGTGCGTCATTCCACATGAAACCCCTTCTATCTCGAAATGCATTCCACACCATTTTGATATAGTGCCCTTAGCAGGTCATACATGGAACTAAATGCCTTTGCTCTGTCTAAAAAATTATAGCTCCCGATTAATATTTCCATGTATGTTTTTAAAGTTTCAAGAGAAAAATTCATGTGGTTTTAGAAAAAACCATTTTGCAACTAGTAACCATGAAGGTTGTTTGTTTATTGATGTTAGCCTAATAGAACTAGAAGGTTGAAGACATAATCAGTGATGGGTTGAGCACCAAAAGAAGAAATGAACATGCCTGGGTGCTTCTGGTACAAGAATCTATCCTCCTGAGGCGAATGAAATCCCCCTTCTAGCGAGCAAGTCACAAAAATTCCCATCATGAAGATTGATCCCAACCATCAAATGGTTCCTTCCAGCCATCTAGCCACAAATATTTCCTAGCTATCAAATGGTTCTTTTTTGGCACAGGTTTGTGTTGATGAAGAAGGTGCATGAGAGAGAGTGTGTGTGTGTTTGTGAGGGGCTGTGAGAGGCATATGTCCTATTCCCCTCTTCTCTCCAATTACCCCAATTGCTTGCATGCTTTGCACATGTATGTCCAGAGCATGTCTGTGCAATGAGAGGCATATGTTCTCTTCCCCTCTTCTCTCCAATTACCCCAACTGCTTGCAATCTCTACACATATATATGCAATGGCCACCTTGTGTGTTTATTCTGTTGAGGATGGTGTTTTTAATTCCAATCAATGTCTCTTCAAAGGTAACACCTCTCTAAGGTTTAAAACCTTATAAGAAACCTTACCTTTGGCATCTTTCCTCAACCAATTAATTGATTTTTTATTTTATACAAATGTTTGGCCCCTATTGTCAAGAACCTAATTCGCCCTAAATACCCCACAACCCTAACTCTAATGCTTCCAAAACCTAAAGCACCCTAATCTTAACTTTAACCCTTCCAAAACCTAAGCCTAAAACACCCTAATCCGAACTCAGCGTGACTTACCCTAACCCTAAGCCCACTCCTCCTTTCGCCATTCGCCTCCCTCAAAATGATCATAACAAAAAATTAAAAAAAAATCCCAATAGATCTTGAAGCAATCAAATTAGCTACATTATAAGCACCAAGTGGAAGAATCCATCCAAATTATGCTTAAGCAGCTCATTTCATGTCAACACAGGCTAGTGTGTCCACACACACACACACACACACACACACACACATTCGCTACACTATGCGAAGCTAGTGATGCACATGAAGAGTATCACTTCCAGCATGAAAAACACACACACACACACACATTCGCTACACTATGCGAAGCTAGTGATTCACATGAAGAGTATCACTTCCAGCATGAAAAACATAAAAGAGACTCAAGAGATGTCTCCTCTTATTCCCATTGAAATGGTAGCAATTGATGAAGAGTATCGCTTCCAACATGTAACAGACTTGATATATGACTCCAATTCATTGGATTGGTAGCAATTGTTGAAGAAATGAGACAGGAGCACATGAGCAATTGTTCTAAGTTATCATAATCAACCACATGCCAAACAACATAGACACAGACACACGCCAAGCTGAGCACAGGGCTAAACTCAAAGAAGAAGAACACTCATTGTCACAGGAAGACTTACCTATATTGTCGATGTAATATGTCTACTTGGAGGGAGCTAAAAGAAGTGATGAAGGAGAGTATGCATTTCTTATGATGCTCTGATGGAGGAGGTTGTTGAAGAAGTAAATTTGGAAAGACCATGTGAAGACCCAAAACTAGCGTACACTACGGACTTAAAGCTAGAAGTGAAAAATGAACTCTTGGATTTGCCACAAGAATTTCAAGATTGTTTACATGGAAGTATGAAGGAAGTTCCACTAGAAATAGTGAAACATACCATTCCTATCATGGTCCTATTCTGGAAGGTGCACGAGAGTGAAAAATGTCCATATCCTATGAAGGTAAAATATTCACAACTAGTTATGGAATAAATTGATAAACTAATTGATGCATGATTCACTTATGATATTTAACATATTGAATCGGTGTCATCCCCAATAGGAAAATTTGAGTATGTGACCTAAAGAAAGTCAATATGCAGCGATATGAGATCACAAGGCTTTACTGTCATATGCAGAGCATGGGATCAAGAGAGTTATGAGAAAGGAGGCTTATTGTTTTTTTGGATGACTACTTGAAGAAAGACAATATGCAAAAATGATACGAGATTACTAAGGATTTATTGTCGTATTATGCAAAGCATAGGATCAAGAGAGAGTTAGGATGCTTACAATTTCTTGCTACTTGGGATTCGTATTAATCTAGTGGATCAACATAAAACCACTTTTGAAGGGGGGAGGGTGGGGGTAGTATATGATGCATATAAGGGTATGCCATTCAACTATTACCTTAACCCTCTATGTGCCTATCTTATGTGATCTGTTGGCTACTGCCTCCTCCATCTTTTTACTATGTGAGCAAGCTCTGTCATCTATTTTTTTGTTATTCACACTATAGGGATCATCACACTGTGTAACTAGGAGCTTTATTAATTTATATAAACCATTTCTCTTACAAAAATAAGGTTATGCCATATTGTCTCACCAATGCACGTACAAGGCTGATGAGTTTAGCTTATGAATAGTACTATCTCACCAATGCACCTACAAGGCTGATGAATATAGCTTATGAATAGTATGTTTAAAAATTCCTTGAGATATTTATTAACAACCTCTGTGTGATGTGTGAATTCTTTGTGGAAGGAACACTTAGCTTGTTTGAAAAAAGTCTTGGAACGATGCCGCTTATCAAATTTCTCTCAATCCATTCTAACATCAATTTTGGGTTAAGCATGGCATGGACTTAGGACACATTATCTCCAGTTGATTAGTCGGACCTTGATGACTAATTCTAGAGTTACCACCGCCAAAAACCAATTATGAAGGGGTACAATGTTTCGCAGGACATGTGGCTTATATAGAGAATTTATGATATTCTATGCTGAGCTTTATGACCATTGTGTTTGACTGGATAGAGGAATGTCAGTAAGCTTATGGCAAACTCAAACATGCATTGGAAAATGCATTAATTTTGTGAGCACCAAAATGGAGTTTGATTTTTCATGTCCATGTGGATGCATTAAATTTTACAATCAAAACCATCCTAGCACATCTTGGGAAACACAAGATGGATTTTTTCGTAAACTTCACTAGTCTCAGCCATTGATGTTGAGATGAATTACACTACCACAAAAGGAGAAGGGTAATGTGAAGAAGTTTTAACCTTATTTTTTGTATACCAAACCTTCACATACGTACGTGCGAAGGGAGGGTAGGTGGGTGTGTGTGTGTGTGTGTGTGTGTGTGAGAGAGAGAGAGAGAGGGGGGGGTTATATGTGTGTGAGAGTGTGTATACAAGACTAGTGTGATAAGAGAGAGAGTGCATGTGCACATGCATGTGGGTTGTGTCTGTGCACATGACAAAGACATAGAGAGAATACACACATACATGCGTTTATGTGAGAGTCACGCATAGACACATACACACATGCATACACATACATGAACATAAATATACACACATACATGCACACACTCACACACCTTGCACACATATACACATGCATAGATGCATGCACACATTTGCACACTTGCATACGCGCATATATATGCACACAAGAAAAAAACTTCATGGCGTAGCAATAATGGGTGGGTCACCTACTTGTCACCACAAAGAGAGAGTAAAAAAGGGGGAAGAGAGGGAGGGGATGTTTTGTTTTCATTTTTTAAAAAGGAAAGAGGACCACGGTAAGTTTTAGGCTTAGGGATTTTTTAAGTTTTTATTTTACTTTAATTTTCCCCTCCTTCGCTTGGATGATGGTATCTTGCAAACCCTATAGACATAGTGGGAGAGCAGAGGGCGGTATTATTGTGATAATGAAGGGCGAAGATTTTTTATAACCAGGTCAGTGAAGCTCCCCGTACTGCTGTGCATCCCCTTCCTGCATGTCTCCTACTCCTTGCCATTTCACCTACCATTTCACCTATTCTCCATATTTTTGCCCTCTCCTGTCCACCTCTTCCCATACCCGCCATCTCTCCTACCTGCTATTTCACTTGCCCACCTTCTCCTCTAGCCCTCCACCTCTACCCTCTGAAGCCTTCTTGCCTTCATCTTCCTCCTTTCCCTCTTGGCTGCACACTCCTCTTCACACCCTTCTTCTCTGCTATTTTTGCCTTCCACCCCTTCTCTTGCCCCACTTACTTTGTTGCATGTGCCGGCACCCATTCTCTTTGCTACCCTCTCCTCCCCTTCCTACTTTCCCCTCCGCCTCCCTCCTTTTCATTTTCTCTTGTCCTCCACCTTTCTCAAGTATGGATTACTCTTAACCCGGTTGAAGTCAACCTTTTTTTCTAGATTAGCATCATGGCTAATCAACCCCCTTCGGTTGGGTAAACCATCCATTTATCTCACGACGAGGTTGGAGCCCTCTGTGCCGAAATCAAGAAAGACTCAAAGACGATTCTCATTGGAAAAATCTTTGGCTTTCACCCCTCACATATCCATGCCTATGAATAGGTGTGTTGGTAGCATTGCCTTTTGAATTCATGCTTCATTTTAAAGATGTAATGCTACTTTGGAGAGGATTCTTCCAAGTAAACTTTGATGCAGAGGAGGTAACCTCAAAAGTGCTTAAAGGTTGTCCTTTCCCTTTGGGCCCAAGGAAGATTTTCTTCCCCTACAATGCTACTTCGACCCTATCAAAGAAGATTGGAACCATTACCCTATTACTCTTAGGATTCCCAAGTGTTCCTTATGCTTATTGGCCATTATTGGAGACCATTGGGGTAGCCTTTTGGGTTGGTCCTATAGGTGCCCATCATCCCAACTTTTCCCACTTCTTCTACCTAGGTAGTCACTGCCTTGGCTGATGTTGTTTCCATGGTTATGTTGTTGGCTCGTGACCGTGAGCCCTTCAAGGATTTTGTGCTACTTTCGGGACCTAATGGTCCCTTGAAGAAACATATAGAGACGTCAAGCAAGCCTGACTAGTGTTGGGTCTATCACTAGATGGGTCACTTTGTGGGGATTTCCCTAGGGCTAGGGGTCGTAGTTAGGAGGCGACACAAAAACACTCCCCAACCAACATAGCCTAATGCTCCGCCCTCAGCCAACCTTTTGCCAAGAGTGGCATGTCATCTCTCATGGCCATCCTCTAGGTGAGAACATTGGGGCACATGATGAGGCCCAATGTTGCATTAGGGTAGAATGGCTATGTTGAGTCCTCCCCATTTGGGTTGGAAAATATGTAGGATGCACCGGACATGTTGCCATCTTATAAGGCCTTGTAGGATGTGCATTAGGATATATGCCAGCGATGGCCTACACGGCACCCATGCATTGCACATGTATGCAAAGACTTTATAGAGTCTAGGAAAGAGTGAGCATGCTGACATTAGACTTAGCTCCAAGAATTACCTCCTTCTATAACATTAAAGATTTTATAGAGTCTAGGATAGAGTGAGCAAGCTGACATTGGACTTTGCTCCAAGGATTACCCCCTTCTAAAACATTATGAGAGGAGAGTCTAGACTACGACCAAGCGGTTGTTCAGGTCCGAAATCAAAACCTCCTCTTTATCATGAGGATTATCTCATGGAATGTGTAGGGTCTCAGGAGGTTTTTTCCACACATAGTAGGAAGCGGCTTGTTTAAGGATTGTTGAGATATTAAGCTCAACACAAGCTGGAACTTATGATATGCCTGGGTGACCATTTTCGCCACTTACATCACTAGCGTGTTTGGTAGGATGCTAACATGATAGATCTTTACCAGTGATTCTACAGCTGGACTATACTAGCTACTAGTCCACTATTGAGTTATAGCATACTTATCTTGCCAGCTCACTCACTTAGCATGTTCACATTATGGACCGCATGTACATAGTGCCTTAATACTTATGTTATATTTCCCTTATCTTTTAGTAGAACCCTTTTGTTTGAGAAGAAAAAGAAGAACTATTTTCAGCCTCTCATCTTGTGTGTTCTCTTCTAGGGTTTGTGTGAGTGTGTGTGTGCTTGCAAGAGCTAAAGCTCTCTTCCTCCCTACATCTTTTCATGGTATCAGAGCTTGGTTTATGCTAAGAAGCTAAGCGGCAACCAAGTGAAGTACAGGAAGCGATACGAGGGTAAGAGCTTCACCTACTCTTCCCCCTTTATGTTGGCTACTACACCCTTATCGGGAGCTCTTTTGGAGGCACCGACAAGCGAACTCTAATTGAGGAGCTGTCTTCGCGAGAGTAGAGCTATAGGGCAACGCGTTTCGGGCACGTCTTGACCTCCGTTTTTCAGCTCGCAAATGCTCACATGCACTGCAGGTAAGTTTCGATTCTGTGTAGAATTCTATTTTTAGAACTGTAGGAAGGGCAATTGGTTGTGCAGACACTGTGTGTACTGCAAAGAGGTTTTACAGGTGCTATTGGGTGTATGTATGCAAATTGAGGTCACTGGTTGTGATACTTTGGGTGTAGTATAATACCACTCGAGAGAAGGGTGATGTTTTTGGTGAGTTTGTGTTACAGACAAGATGTCGAATGATGGAATTAACCAGATTGTTGCAGAGAAGCTTGACAAGAACATGGCCATGGGTGCTGCATAGGAAAACATGGATGCAGAGAAGGGTGTTTTGTGTGTACAATAGCGGTGCTATGTCTAAAATTGTGGCAATGAGTAGTAGGGTCCTTTGGGGAAGCAAAGGGGAGGTAATGGGCATAGAGGGCTCTTAATAGTTTTTGGTAGCATACAATAGTGGTGGTTGCCATGATTTGTGTGTTGGCATATGTGTGTGTGTGTGTGTGTGTGTGTGTGTGTGTGTGTGTGTGAGAGAGAGAGAGAGAGAGAGAGAGAGAGTGCATGTGGGTGAGCGAGAGGGGGAGGTAGAGAGAGAGAGAGAGAGAGAGAGAGAGAGAGAGAGAGAGAGAGAGAGAGGGTGTGTGTGTGTGATAGCTTTGTACCAATTTTGACCTCAATGTACCATATTTAAGTTTTGACCATTACAAGTGTCCCAATCCAGCTATATTTCCATGCCTGGTTTAAATTAGAAGGGGGCACTGCACAAGAGTCCAATTTCAAATGCTAACAGTCTCCAGTGCATTGTTGACAAACCCCCTATCCACTCTTAAACCAAACAGACATAGTTTTCTAGACTAAGAACTTCTGCACTCACTTATTCTTGGCTAAAAATTTGGTCAAGTTTAAGTAGAAATTCTTTCATTTCCATGCTTGGCCATAAGAGTAAAGTAAGTGTGATACACCTACCCCAACCTAGGTGAATTACACATACCCCAACTTGGGCATAATACAAAGCAAGCATAATACACATACAACCTGGGTTAATACACATACACCAACCTAGGCCTAATACAAAGCATACATAATCCACACACACCAACATGGGCTACACTTTTCAAAGTTATAGCATTGGGCAGAAGATCTAGCCTTATATACAAACTGCAAGTGTTCCACACTTGGCTCTAGAACTCCCCCCATTGGGTCATTCTTAGATCTAAGCTTACATATGTGCTAACAAAACAGCTTGGACTACCCTCACACCATGTTTGGTCACGATCTATAACTATTAGGTCATTGCCTATTTTCAATAATTCTTTCTCAAATTAGCAGTCTCACACTGAAAATTGAAGTTAAAACATCCATAGGGTGCTTGACACTCCAAGCAACTCCCCTATCAGGTTTGGTGCCATTTGGGCAAGTTTTAGACCAGCTAGAAGCCCTTTTTGGTTTTAAAGTAAAAAGCTAAAATTTTTATATTTGGAAATCATAAATCTTTGGGAAAAGAGAAATTGTTGCTAGCTAATATCTTATAGTTAGTGAGGCAGATTCAGAGAAGGACTGGCACATAAATGAGTTTCATACCCCATAGATCACACTTGGAAGCTCACTTCTAGGGTAGGATTTTTGAGTGTTGGAACTGAGTTGGCATTGAAATCATCTAGTTTTTTATGCCTGGCTCCAAAATCCCGCCTCCTCCGCCCCCTCCAAAGTCTTAGCCTATTCTAGAATTTGAGCTTACACATTTGCTACTTGAATCTTGTAAGCACCTTCTACCAATGTCTTTCCGCTCTCCCCCAGGGCTCAAGAGCCTTCGTCTTCTTTGCTACAGGTAGATCGGGGCACAACCCTTAGCTCTTTGCTGTAGGTGGATTAGGGTGGCACATCACAACCCTTCTTGCTATGTAGGCAGCCCAACAATTTTTTGGGCACTCTCCGATTGTTAGCCAGAAAAGGGTGCCTTCATAGTGTCCATGTGGACATGTGCTAGAGAGAGCACAACAATTAGTGAGGAGATAATGGCAGACTAGGATCCTATTTGGCAAGACATCAACAAGGAGTTTGAGGAAGATATTTAGAGAACCCATGAATTACACATGCTTGTAGGTAGGATGTTCCATGTTTGGGAAGGGAACCACCATATAGTGGCTTGGAAGGTTGCAATAAAAGAGAGATTTTCAAATACAAGGGCAAAGCATCACTGTGTTTTATGTACCATTATAGATCTAACAAGAGTGAGTGAGGTTGCACTTCTATTGAGCTTGCAGTGGATGAGCTAGTGAGTATATCTTTATCTTTGTTTGTTTATGAACTATACAAATATTGAGAATTTCACTCTATGAATATACAATGGTTGTTTTGAATACATGTGTGGGCCGTTTTCTTGTGTCTCGTAACATAATGATGATAAAACAAAAGAAACTATGCCAAAACTTTTACTTTTTGATCTTGCTTTTCAATGAGACAATTTTATTTTGTTTCTAGTTTGAACACACATGCTCTAGTTGGGACAACATTACAAGACGAGATAGTGAATTGTGCAAACATTTGTGCTGCAAATCATGAAGACTACTTAAAGGATCTTCCTAAGAGAGATAGGAGGTTAATAGCTCAGATTAGAAGGAAATACACTAAGGGTGCAGAACCATGGTACCCTCTTACTCGTTGCAGATATCTTGGAAAGCTTGTGTACAATGTGACTTGTTGCTACGATGCCTTCATTTATCAATTGCATGGTTTTCATCTTTGTTGCATGCTTCAAATCTTTGTTGATGTTTTTGGTTCAATGTTTTCATAGGTTTGAATCACACAATCAATGTACAAGAAGCTCAAGTAGGCAAGATTGTCATTATCTAAAGAAGAGATTGGAAAATTGGAGGAGAGGGAGACCAAGGAATGGTGATAGAATAGGGAAGGTAAAGAAAAGTTGTCACTACATTTTTGGAGAGTTTCCATGCATAGCATGATTAATGTGTGGTTGGAAATGTTAACTTGCAAGCCTTTAAAAAATAAGACAATCTTTTAGTAGGTGCTTTTTTATTCATGTATCTGTACCATCTTTTTTGTTTGTTTTAGATTCTCAATATAATTGACCTTAAGCATGGTGATCTTTGGCAATCCAAAGTATGGTCTTTGAAATGGGGAGCAAATAGCTATGCAACATTAGAGAAGTTAAACCTGCTTGCCCTATGTGATGTTCCCATGGAATCAAAAATCTATTGGTTGTCTTTGCTAGAGACGAACAAGACCACTAAATCTATGTTCGGCCTTGCTCAAGGAGATCACATATACAGAAAGTAAGTTATAGACTTCTTTTAAAATTTGGGTTGGCACATGGCACACTTTTGTATTGGACTCCTGCACTTGCTATACATGCATTCTCGTTTTAATATGTGGGTTAGCAGCACATATTTATTTTTGTTGTGTAGTTGGATTTGGAGAGAAGTGACTCTGGAAAAAATATTGCAAAGAGATCAAGATCTGTTGAGAGATTTTCAGGATGTACCTAGTGGTGTTATGGTCCCCAAAGATTGTTTGTTGTGCAACTACTATGAAGATGTAAATATAGAGAAGAGGAAACACGTATTTCTTTTAGAGACTTGTAGAGAGGCAAAGGAAAGAAAGGGTGATGTGAAGGTGCTAAAGAAGCTTGATTTGATCTAGATGGCAACCCATAGATTAGTCTACAAATAACATCTTGTGTGAATATCTTCTTTATGAGGTTAGAATGGAATATTATCTAATTATTAGTTTATTGCTATAGTAAAAGGAGCCTAATGTTATTTGTGTCCATGTAAATACATACAGATACTATGTTTGCTTGAAAAAAGATAAGGGTCATTTGCACACAATGCCAGTTAGAACAAAGGAGTGGTTAATGATTGCAAATCAGGCCACCAATATGTACCCTCCACCCATGCATGGATGCTTGAAGTGGGAGATTGAAAATTGTCCATAGTTGATAGACCTAGAGAAGGGTCACGTGCTGGAGAGGGAGAAGGAGCTCCATCATGCATAGGTTTCAAAAGAGCAACCCAGGGTCATTGTGGAGCAGAGCCCAGGGTCATTGTGGAGAAGGCTAATGTTTCACTGGATGGAGGTAAGAAAAGCATGCTTGCCTTTTATGCATACTTTGTGGATGTTGCTCGTGACAGTTTCATCTATCTTTGTGATCCAAAAGGTCATGGTGGAAAGGGAATGTGAATGCAGACAAATACACTCTATGGGGATGATGATGCTGGGGTGTTTGAAAATACAGCATCCAGACATGGTGAGTGTCAACTATGGTCTTCCACAACTTCTGTAATCTATTTTTCATGCACCTCTTATTTGAAAATATTTCTTTTGGGTTTAGGTGTCGATGAGTCAAGTGGTGTTAATATGGAGAGAGGGTCGTTTCAAAGCGAATAACCACTTATGTATATTAGTTAGACCATATGCTTGGGGAGGATTTCTTGGGGGATGATCCCGAGTGTCTGGCTATAATTGGCGACTACATCACTATTAGTAGTGATTTTTTGGTGGGAATGAAAAATCCAACATACACGAATATTCATGAGCATATACAAAAGTGCCTGTTTTGCAAGGTGGTCGAGAGTTTTCTAGGAAGGGGAGGTCCATGTCTTGGGCATCAGATTTTGTGTTTTTGGACCTCCCCTTTGGAGGTATTCTACACAGTGCCATGTCTAGGGCTCCTTGGGACACTATCACAGAGGACCATGTGCGATACGGAGTTTCGTTGGCTACATTGACATGCTTTGATTCAGGGTGGTTTGCTGATTATGGCATCCATGGGAGGTATTCCATGAACATTCTACCTATTAACTTCCTTTGAATTTTTTTATTTGAAAAGGATTTTAATGTAATGATTATTTTTGCATTTGGTTGTAGGGACAACTATTGGTTGGGTAGATCGGTACTGTCGTATATTAGATCTGGTGGTATGGAGGTGGATTGTTGTCATGCATCACTCCCTGTATGGTCACCATGAGAGTGGAGGATTCCTGACAGATGTACTACTACTTATTTTGCTTTTAAATTTGTACTCAATGCATGAATGAGGCATTGTCTTTGGTTTGAGCGTTTGTCTTTCTTGATTTACAGTATGCTTTCTCTATGCTCTTTATGGTTCGTAGACGAGGGATGGTGCCTCATTTGTTTTGCTTGGAGAGTTTGCCACACTTTGAGGCTCTACATATGCGGCCTTTTTGTATTCAATGGCATACCACCATTTGCCAAAGGTTTCATGCAGTAGAGAGCCTACCGGGGAGATATTCGTGGAGCCTTGGAGAGGAGCGTTACATTTATGGCTTGTTTTCTTGAGTTATTATGCCGTCATGGTGGTATTTGCCTTGAGTTGGGATGTGGTACTGCCCCTATTCTCAAGGCATGTTTGAAGAGAGGCCATGTGTGTGCCTCGATGAAGAGAGATGAGAGACTTATTGCATCATATGTGCAGGCCCTGCTTCTTGCTAGGAAGAAGCGGGGAAGACATGGGGAGACTAGTAGTTCACAGGCTGCTGACGATGAGATTGACACGCACATGAGAGATAATTCGTACAACTAGTGAGAATTTGCTCTTTCTTCTTAGTTTTAGTGGGGTGACTATTTGTTTGTGTTTTTTTAATTGTTGCTTATCTTTTAAGGCTTTCACTTGCTGTGGATTTCACGTTAGGTTTACATTGTGGTACTCTATGATTTTGGACGTTGTGATTTTGGTTGAGGATTCCAATTATTATTGACTCACTTAATGGTCAACATAGTTGTGTTGTTATAGCCTTATTAATGATGCTAGGTTCTTAGTCAATTTTGTGTATGTGGTGTAGTGAATTAGTTGTACCTCTAATAAGGTATGGTTGACGCAACTTGATGGTGTGGCGCCCCAATATGAGGAGGCGATGCCAAGAATAATGGTTAAAGACCCAAGATTTGTGTGGCACATCCGCCATTTGTTTATTGATGAGATGAGTGTGACTCTCTGACTACCTATCATTGAGCTTCTAGACATTGCCATCCATGATTTTGTGCCGGCTACTTTAGAGGTTTCATGTGATTGTTCATGAGCTTCCAAGACTACTTTGGAAGTAGCTCAATATTATGGCAATTTCACTTATAATTGCACGTGTTTGTTCATACCCTCTTCATATAGTATGTGTCCATTAATGGTTGGTTGCATTGGAAATAATTCAAATGTCACAAATTGAAATTGAAATTAAAATTCAACGGAACAATGAGGAACCATTTCTAAATTGGTCTTCTTTTTGGGATCTCGTTTGCCACGCCCTGCCCAAATTTTGGTTCGTCACTTGGAGGACGGTAGAACTCCTATCATCCAAATCACTTTGATCTCCACAAGGGAGACAGCTTCAGAGCTATCATCCAAACCACTTGCAATGGTTATCTTCACAAGGGAGGTAGGAGGCTATTGTCTGAACCACTTTTAATGTGGTCAACGACATTGTTGCCCTTGATAATTGATCGTGTGATCTCTTTGAGTTCTTCTTTTGGACCTCTGGGTCGATAGCCGCTCATGTGGAGCCCCGCGGTACGCACTGAGCAGGGTCATATGCTAGGTTCTCGGCCTCGTCTAGCCTGGGGACCATTGGCGGCAGGCCCAGCGCTTCACAAGTTTGATTGAACTTCTCTAGGTACTAAATGGGATCTCTAGGTCCATCAAATTTGATCATCATCCTTGAGATATGAACTGGCTTGATTTTTCCCAACTCTGAGCTTCTAGGTGCTATGTTGGCTACAACCCTCTTTCCCATTTTAAATGCCATTGTCATCATGTCTTTTGTTTATTCATGTGGTAGTGAAATGTAAGGATGTAGTTGTGTGAGCTGGGATCTCTTGCTGATGGGATTGAGTATTAGGAATTTTTTGGACCCAAAGAGGGCCTCTTGAATTAACTTTTGATTAGGAATGGACCAATAAGAAGAGGGCTGGGTGCACATTTTTTACTCCTTTGACCCTAGGGGTCCTAGGCTTTGGTTTGCTAATGAGGCCTAATTACTACTCTTGTCCCCTAGGGGTCCTAGGATTTGGTTTGCTAATGAGGCCTAATTACTACTCTTGTCCCCCTACCTCTTGGGCCCAAACTTAGAGGTCCCCCCACCTAGAATCGCGCAGATTAAAAACCCTAAAAATTGAAAATTTTTAATTTTTTCCCAAAAGTGTGTTTTCCCTCTCAAACTTCCCCCCAACATACTCTAGGTTTGGAAAGCTCATTTTGAACCTCTTTCTTCCTCTTCTAAGCTCTCCATTGCTGTAAAAACTCCATACCTCTCAAGCTCTCCCTGCTTGTCAAGCTCCCTCAGTCTCAAGCTCCCTCTCCCTCTTTCTTCCTTTTCTAAGCTCTCCATTGCTGCAGAAACTCCATCCCTCTCAAGCTCTCCCTCCTTCTCAAGCTCCCTCCCTCTCAATCTCCCTCTCTGTCTCTCTCTCTCAAGCTCCCTCCCTCTCCATTGTTGCAGAAACTCTATCCCTCTTTAGTCTACTCTAGGTTCAGGAAGCCTATTCTCAAACTCTAACCCTCTTTTAAGCTTTCCATTGCTGCACACTGAAAACCCTGAACTTTCTCTCCTCTCCACTCCTCTGTTGTAAAACAAGCTTTTCTTTTCCCTTCTTCTCTTTTCTTACCACCATGGCCTCTTCCAGTAATGTGAGAAGACCTAGGGAGAAGGTGGAAGAGCTTGTGCTGCATAACACAAGAGATGAGAATGGAGTTTGGGCTCCAACAAGATTCAGGGTTGGGGCTTGGGTCTACATGCAGCCAAGCTCTAAGGGACCACGTCGAGTGCGTCAATTGGGGAATATGCTACATCATTGGGAAGGGGTGGCGATAAGGCTTCAAGTATACTAAGAAGGAAGGACTGGTTGCCATAGTGCAACATGTGTATACCCTTGGAGACCTATACATTCAAGGCCAACGACCAAGGTTTTCTTCAAATTGTCAGTGTAACATAAACACAACTTTAACAACATGCTAATATTGGATTTTTTATTTCAAATTTTCTTATGATTCTCCATTTTCTTATGTCTCTCTACAGATATTTTTCCCTCTAATTATGTTGAGGAACAACCACTCCAAAGCGTCACTGGAGTTTTCTATGCTATGCATGCATCCATTGAAGAGGCAATGTTTGTATCTCAAAGCCCAAGTGATCTTGTATAGAACAATATATTTTTCTTTTCTCTCATATTTTGTAGATAAAAAACCAGGTTTATTTGGCAAGCTAGAAGAGATCCCCAACCCCCTCTTAATAATCCCGAATGGCCCAAACCTGATGCTTGGACCATCTTATGCTTAAAGTTTAAGATGGTAAGTGATATCAAGACATCACTCAAGTTTTTAAAGGCATCTACGTCAGTAGGGTTAAATTGGTTTTGTCCTTTACATGTTTTTGTACACATGTTCAATTCTATGCCAATGCACCAAACAAAAACAATGTATATTTGTAAGGAGGTACAGTTTGACCTCATTCAAGGATTACTAGGAGAGGGTTGGGAGGTTAATGAGGTGTCACATCAAGGTGATGTGTACGAGTGCAATGTCGTAGATTCTACAGTGTCTTTCAGGTTCTTGAAGGCACGATCTATTTTGTACATGCATCTGCACTACCAAAGATGGATGCAAAAGCACAGGACATGGATCCCACTTCAAGCCACAGAAGAAGAAATTATGCCTATTGAGATAGCTGTGATGATGCAAAATGGATAGATTGAGTGAGTGGCAGCAAGCAAGCATTGGAGCCTAGCAGACTTGCGTCAACACTTTAGCATCATGGGCTTTGACAATGTGGAAGAGTCAAGTTTCAAGTTTATGAGAAGAAAGGTATATCTGATTCCACTACATGTCTAGAATTAACCCTTACACTTTCTGGTTATTGTGCCACTTTCTATATTTTTACAGATTGGGAAGCGTAAGGAGGGGACAACCATGGTCTCAGAATCATGGCAAATGGGGGACCTTGAATTTTCAACAGCAAGGTGCATAGCCCTACCAACACATAGTAGGCATGTGGAAGAGCTTGAAGATGAACTGAGTATATGGAAAAATAGCCTCTGTTTTGATGCATGTGAGGGGCAAGAGTTTCAAGATCGAGGTGAAGGCAATGACAAGCTTTCAAGTCAACAAGGAGATGGAGATCAACATGAAGTAAATGTCACAAGAGGGGCAAAAAATGAAGACATTATAACAATTTTAGATTGGATGACATGCTTGTAATTTTGTAGCAGGCTCTTTTTTAACCAATCTTTATTTAATTGAAATCTTAATATTTTTGCAAACTATAATTTTTTTATCTAAGGGTCTAGTGTGAAAAGGCCAAAAATAGCCAAAGGTGCCTTCTTTCTCATTTCCACGCGATAGAAACCAAGCAGCACGAGCTCACACTATCTCTTTGCATTCACATGGCTACCCACTTTGACAACTTCTGTGAGTTCCTCTCCACCACCCCGTGGGCGGGCAAGAGCAAGCTCTTTGTCATGTTCTCTCGTGAAGTCGACTTTGAAAAGTCGCTCGCCCTTGCATCCCAACATTATGAGACGTAGATTGCATACATGGAGCAATACTTGGCTTCCCACTCCATCTCCTTTCCCCATTGCCCCAATGATCGATGGGTGCATGTTGAGCTGCTTAAGTACATTCAACAATATGCCTGCCCCTACATCCAGCGCCTTGAATGCTTCATCGACATATGCATCCTCGCAGGAGCTTACTGTACCTTCAATAAGCAGGAGGTGAAGAGTTTGGGGAAGGGCAATTTAGGAACTAGGTTCCTCTCATGGCTCACCACTTTTGCGTGCCTGCATTGAAGTTGGCAAGGTATTTGAGGTCAATTTTCCTTCTGAAAAACGGTGCCTGCAAAAAACGCGATTTCTCCTTCGTCCGACGGCAGTTTGCGCTTCTACTTCAATTGCCTAGAGCGCAAGGGTGTTGGCTATCTATGGCTAGAAGGGTTTGGGCTAATTTTAAGTGTGCAAGGAGAGGGAGCTCCTCCACTGACTGGGGGTGCAAAGACTAGTTGAAAAAAGAGGAAAATTTTATAATTAGTTACTAATCCTAATTAGTAAAATGATTAGCAAGATAATGGGCTCACAAATTGATGGATTCTAGGCTAGGCTCTGATACCATGTTGAAATTACAGCAATGTGATGAGCTATTGTGGATCAAATGCTAGAATCAACATCATTAACAAAGTAATTAGATATAATAATTAAGATATAATTAGTGAGAGTAATTAACTAATAGCTTAATGTAGGCATGGATAATCAAAAACCAGCAAATTTTCATTAGGCCAATGCCTCAATTTATAGAGTTTACATCCAAGCATCAAATCCCACTGATTTCTCCTTGATTCACTCCACCTCTTTTGCTTGATTCTCTCCACCTCTTCACTTTTCCCAGAATATCTCCACACTTCCTAAATCTTCTCATGCTACCCTTTATTCTCTCCCAGTAGATTCTTCTCACCTTTTCACAGGTTCTTTCATATTTATACATTCTCTTTTACAGCCTCTAACTAAGGGCTTGTTCCCGCACACACCCTATTCACTTGTATATTTCAACAATGGAGACCTTTTGAGCAACCTCGTATGACATACCAGAGGCCTGCTTATTCACTTCAATTTTCACGTTTCCACCATGGCAGCTTAGAGAATTCAAAAGATGCTCTAATTTACCACCAAGGGCTGCAACTTTCCTCTCTTGTGTAGGTAGTGTGAATGCATAATCAATATGGCACTTAAGCAATCGATCAAAGATTCTCATGAATGCATGAAGTGTGCAAAAGTGAATATTCTTTAGTGGAAAATTAATGATGGGGCTCCAATTTGAATTCCTGTTTGGTTCTCCTAGTATATCACGAGACATGACACCTTCCACCCATCTTGCATTTAGTTGTTCCTCATCTTCATCAGTTGACTCGGTTGGATCTACTGCATCTTCTTGTTGTTTCTTCCCTTTCTTGGGACCTTTCGAGGCATCCTTCCCAATGGAACCAACCTTCTGTATACCTTTTCCATTTGTCTTTTTCTGCCTAGGAATATCAATCTGAGCATTGCAGTATGGACAAGGCCATCTTGATGTCATGCCTTGAGCACAACCCATCATGCATTTAATTGTCTCCAAATCTCCCCCAAGATGCCAATCCACCTTGAACTTTCCTATGTTTTCTACATCTAAAAGTTGACCATCAATTTGCTTTTTGATTACATCTGTTATCCAGGGAGTCCTTTCAAACATCCATGTCAATACCTCATGTGTCTCCTTCGGTACCTCGAATGCACCAAGCCACCAGACCTCTTTCTCAGATTGCACACTAAAACTTGGTTTGGTAGTCTTTTCCCATGCACAGATCATGGCCTCATTCATGAGCATAATGCTCATACGTTCCAGCTTCCGACCTTTCACAATTTGGCACTCATCTAGCTTGAGCACAAATGAAAGTGTGCTCCCCAAAACTGCAAATAAACGGTAATTTACAATATTCAAAACAAAATAATCATCTTCATTTTCTACTGAAAAACATGAATAATAGCAATTGCAAGTTCTCACCTTCTAGTGAAAGACCATAGAACTTCACCATAGCTTGTTGTACTCTCTCAATATGAACTTCACCATAGCTTGTTGTACTTTCTCAATATGAACAAAGATGTTATTGTAAACATCATAGTGAAATTCTATACTTGTTGTCTTGATTTTCTTTCTGCTCGACCCTGTGTCTAATGTTAGTGTGCCCTCAACGTGATAAAACTATCCTATAGCTCGCTGCGTATCATCATTATTGATACGCTTAACATTGTGAATCACCTTGAGTGTAGGAAATAAAGTGCCAGTGATTCCTTGTCTTAGAAATGCATCTTTTACAACGTGACGGATTGCTTAGTACCCTTTCATGTTGATTCCAGCCACATCACAAGCATGTTGAATTAATGAAGAATCGATGGAGGTGGTAATCTCGCTCACTACATTGCTGACAACAGCTTGGCGTATTTTAGGATGATGAGGGTCAGTAATAATTGAGAGAATATCCTTGGTATTCAGAATGGCTTTGACCAAATCCTTCCATCCCTCTTTATTAGAACCACACATTCATGGCAGAACACAAATCATGACTATTTTGTTTAGGATGATGAGGGTCAGTATTTTAGGATGATGAGGGTCGGTAATAATTGAGAGAATATCCTTGGTATTCAGAATGGCTTTGACCAAATCCTTCCATTCCTCTTCATTAGAACCACACACCTCTTTGCAGAAAATTCCTGGCAGAACACAAATCATGACTATTTTGTTTAAATCACACTGAGTGCATAATGAAAGTTTATGTTATTACTTTGTTGTACAAATCCTTTTCCTCCGTGCTCCACCTTTAAACGCAAGAGATTCTATACCAGCCAATGACTTTTTGCGTTCACGAGCACCGTTTGGCGTTGCTTTGAGTCGTTTGATAAGTTTCTCTAGCCTTTGAATCTTTGCATCCTTCTCCACATTCTCTGTAAGGATCTTTTTCATTTTATCTAATGATGTTTTAAATCCTTCTTGACATTGTAAAAGGCTGAATTGTGATGCTTGCAATTGAGATTGGAGAATATGGGTTTGCCAAGCTCCACTTATAGTCAATCTTCTGCAGTATCCTAACAAGCCAAGCTCTCCTTCACCAATAAATTTCATAAAAGATGATAAATTGCAAAAAGGAGGGTTTGCTCTTAATGGAGGGTCAACTGGATAGAGATGCCCATCAACCCAAAGATCTACATTTTTCTCCTTAGCTATCTTACGAGCTTGGACAGATTGTGCATCAGTAGGATGGGTTTTTTAAGAGCTGCCATACTCTTCAGGAATACGAATGTGTAAATCAACCTTCCGTTTTCTAGTTTCACAAGGGGCTACACACACAGCTTGCAAAGGCTCCATAGCTAAGCAGAGGAAGAAGCTAAAGCAGAGAGATCCTCATAGGGAGAGAGAGAGAGAGAGAGAGAGAGAGAGAGAGAGAGAGAGAGAGAGAGAGAGAGAGAGAGAGGGAGAGGGAGTGAGTGAGAGAGACTATTAAAACTTTGTTGTTGCAGGTTTAACACAAATCCGTTTTTCTAAGTAGAAAATGATATTTTTGATATACAAATATACTCACATGGAGTTTTTCATCAATAAATTACATTTATGAGAAAATTTAAAAAATAATAATTTTTAGGGTCCCCACAATTTCGGGATCTCATGGATGTAGTGGTTCCTGACAGTTAGTTATGTTTATGGGGTTATGGGGACCTGACAGTTAGTTATGGATGTACTGGCTCCTGACAGGCTTCTGACGTGACCCTTGAATTACAAGCTTTTTGGAGGAAAAAAATTATTTTCATCATACATATTGGTTGGGTGGTGTTTTTTCCACCTCAAAATGTAAAAAAATAAAAAATAAAAAAAATCATTTTTTGGGGCCCACCTAAATACAAGAATGTTTTGCTGATGTGGAAGGGAGATATGGTGGGAGTTAATAAGAAAGGAGATTTCAAACTGACAAGAAAGATTCAATTTGTAGAGAGTGAAGATAAAAAATTCAAAAAGTAAGAAAGTATGAGAAAAGTCAAAAAGTAAGAGAGAGAGTATGAGAATATTCCCTTTAAAAAGTGAAACTAGGAGGGTATGGCTGATGTGGCAAGGCAAAAAATAGGGGTCATCATAGCCTTTGTCTCCCTTAAGCCCAGCTTTTTAAGCTCTAATCCCTTAAAATTAGAAATCCTTAGGAGGCCCTTTTTGGGTCCAAAAAATTCCTAATGGCTAGGACACATTTTGTAATTTCCCTTGTAGATCCCTTTGTGGTAGTCCTTGACTTTGGCTCTTTACCCTTCCTCATGTTCCTTGTTCCTAGAGAAGAACTGGAACTTGGTTCCATGATAAAGTCACTTCTATAGTGGGCTTCTATAGAGAGCGGGACTCCTGCTTCTTGTGTTGTGTGTGTGCTTGTTATTGTGTGGAATATTTATCCCTAGTGATACAGCGAAAGAGACATGTCCTGTTTGCCGTAATGGTCTATTTGGTCATGGTCTACTTGGGATAAACCTATCTTAGTATTGACACCAAATGTTTGAAACATTTTGGTGTCCTGACACAATTTTACCGCTTTCTATGGAAGTAAACCTTGAGGTTCCTAGTCCCGCTCCTGCTCCTTCACTAGAGCTACGCCTAAAAATAGGGCGGTTGAATGCCTTCTTTATAAAATTATTACAAAGAATCCATAAATTACTTTACAAATGGCCACATGGCTACCAGGTGAGGTACTAGATTTCCCTCACTAATTACTCCGAAACATGCTCTCTCTCTCTCTCTCTCTCTCTCTCTCTCTCTCTCTCTCTCTCTCGTTCTATTTATTTTACAATATTATTTAGTTTTTTTATATTTATTCTTTGATTAGTTTTTTTTTTGTGTGTGTGTGTGTGTAGAGGTGTGTAGGTGTGTGTGTGTGTGTGTGTAGGTGTGTAGGTGTGTGTGTGAGTGAGCTCTCTCGTTCTATTTTATTTTTAGTTTTTTTATATTGAATCTTAGATTAGTTTGTGTGTATGTGTGTTGTCAAAATAATGAGGAGTATGCACAACGGAAGCAATAGTTGATGGCAAGATAGAGCAACATATATGAGAGAGAGCAAGAACACAAAATGTATAGAAAGCTTTTATATTACCTTTTATTTCAGCCACTCCAAAGTTGGCTTAACCTTCACCTTCAAGTATTGTGTTACTTGAGTTGTGTTGTATTACAAAAAGTGAGGCCTCCTACCCTTTATATAGGGTTCACCAAGGGCTAGGGTTGGGCCAACCCTAGATCCCTTTTCTACCCACGTGGCCACTTTATTTGGGGTGTGTTCACACCTACATGATCTCTTTCTCTCACCCTTTACTACTTGTACATCGTATATTTCAACACCCCCTCTTACCATGGGACAATGCCAAACATGGAGCAAGGTGAGCATTGGACATACAAGAACAAAATAATCCCCTCTCAACCATAGGATAGATGACAAGGTAGTTAGCCTTTATGAATTAGGCTTTTACAAAAGTGATGAGTTATAGAGTAATGTGGTTCACTCCCAATTCTAGCAAACATGCTTCACTCCTCAACTAGAAGAGTTGTTTATCATGTGAGGAACTTCCAAAATTCCCCTAAACCTTAGTAACATCTTTGGTACCATCTCTTCCATAGTGGTTTCGTGTACCACCCTTTTTGATCCTTTGCTTTGATGAAACCATCTTCTTGCAAAAGACAATCTTCAAGTGGGATTTGGATGTACTATTCTTCATTACATTGGCTTCATTACTTGCATCTTCGTGCTTCTCCAATCCTTTCTCATGGTAGACACGCTTCATGCGTGCATGTCTCCTTCCAATCATGCTAGCTTCCTTAGTCCAGTTGCCACATAGACTAACACAAGGCTGCCACCGATGTTTCAAGAACTTATGCATGTTCTTCTCAATATGCTTCTTGCTTCCACCTTCCACTTCATCATGATGCATAAATACATACACCAATGTGAACATTGATTTAGGAGAGGTCTTACCACTTGTTTAACAACACACGAGCAGTGTCTAACTCCATTACAATATGATAGATGACTTCCATGCATATGACTTTATAAAAAGAAAAAATTAGGATCGGATTTCATGCTTGATGCGGTTCAAGGATTTACAAAATCACCTTTTGTAATCCTTTGGCTTTATGAGCCTAAGGGTTGAAAAACCTTAAAGAAAAGGCTTAAAAAAATCCTTGGAAATAAAGGTTTTAAAGAACCTTAGAGAAAAAAGGTCTAAAGACCTTAGATAAGGGTTTTTTTTCTTTTCTTAAAAAAAACTTTGATGAAAAAAAATTGGAAGGTTTTAAACCTTGGAGAAAGATGCTTTTTTTTCTCTGTGAAAAAATGCATGTTGTTGCGTGCTCAGTGATGCGCCATGTGCCTGCCGCATGGCTGCTCGTTGATGAAGCGCTTGTTGCCTTGCTTGCTTTGCCACAATGTTGCTCACCACACAACACAACTATTCCTTATGCAGGTTATGGTTACTGTGCACAAAGTGGCAGCCGCCGACAGACTTTGATAAAGAGAACCAACGGAATGGACAACAGAGGCGGACGGACGTCGATGGAACAATGACGGGAAAAATGAGGAAATTGCCGAATTTTCTTGCATTTTCTCATTCTTCTCTTCCTGCTTTCTTGATTTGCTGAAGATCTTGAATTTGATGATGAGAATCTCCTCTTTGATGAAGCTCTTTAGTTGCCTTCCTTCTTGATGCCTTTTTGCTTCTCACCTTCTTCTACCACTGTCCTCCTTGATGAGGATGTGAATGGCTTATGATAGTGAGAGAGAGAGAAAAGGGGATTGAAGGGGAACTTAGCCTTGCATGGCTGTGATACCATGTCAAAATAATGAGGAGTATGCAGAACGAAAGCAATAGTTAATGGCAAGATAGAGCAACATATATGAGAGAGAGCAAGAACACAAGATGTATAGAAAGCTTCTATATTACCTTCTATTTCAGCCACTCCAAAGTTGTCTTAACCTTCACCTTCAAGCATTGTGTTACTTCTTGAGTTGTGTTGTGTTACAAAAAGTGAGGCCTGCTACCCTTTATATAGGGTTCACCAAGGGCTAGGGTTGGGCCAACCCTAGATCCCTTTTCCACCCACATGCCCACTTTATTTGGGGTGTATTCACACCAAAATGATCTCTTTCTCTCACCCTTTACTACTTGTACATCATATATTTCAACATGCATTTGTGCACATGAGAGAGAGAGAGGATAGAGATTTAGAGAGAGAGAGAGAGAGAGAGAGAGAGAGAGAGAGAGAGAGCTATGAATTCATGTTTATATTTATGTATACATGTGTTTGTATATATGTAAGCATGTATACATGTAGGAACGTATGCATGTGTATGTATTATTTGTGCATACATGTAGGAATGTATGCATGTGTATGTATTATATATGCATATAAGCATGCATATGTATTATATATGCATACATATAGGAATTTATGCATGTGTATGTATTATATATGCATATAAGCATGCATGTGTACATGTGTAGATAGAAGCATGCATGTGTACATGTGTATGTATAATATGTGCATGTAAGTGTACATTGACTTCCCCAACCCTTAAGTATTTAAAAAGAAAACAACATTATGTCGTTCATTTTTTGTGCTAGCAACTCACACATGATTATTTTAATAAGTGGAGCTCATTGTGCGAAAGCCTTGTTTTGAAGCTCACGCAATGTATTGTGGTGTATACATTAATGTACGTATCACGGTGCAATTGAGCTTTATAATGGTGGCTTAAAAAAACACAATTTTGCATCCTACTTCAAAGCAAGCCTCTCCTTGCATAGCTCACTTTTGTGATTGCACTTCTCGTGTTAGTTAATGTAGGTGTAATAAGGTAGCTAAGAAATAAGGATTGAGTAAGGTTTCATTTCACTCTTTTGAACTAATGTAATGAATAAGGATTTTCCACATATGTTTACTCCTATTGCCTAACCTAATATCTCCAATGCCTAATCCTCTAATACTAATGCCTCATAGCACTTTTAAATGAGTGTAGATTTGAGAGATCTATTCCCATAGGTGTTTTTTAAAATACATGAGAAAAAATCATATGGAAAGAAATTTATATTTGCCCATTGAGAGATGAAGAACATGTGCTCGTTTGGGAGATTTTGGTCACTCTATGATGTTTCCCATTGTGTGTGTATTCTCTTTGTTTTCCTAGCCTCACAAGATCTTCCATGAGAGAGAGAGAGAGAGAGAGAAAGAGAGAGAGAGTATGTGTGTAAAAGACACATCTCTGATGGTAGATGCTTCTTCTGCACTACCTCCCCGTAGAATAGTCGCCATAGGTTCCTCGTGTGTGTCCAGTGGCTAGACATATCTTTCAGCTATCTAGAGATCCATGACATTTGCTACACTAACTCCACGTTAGTGGGTTTTAGGGTAGCAACACGACCACCATCCTCATCAACACTTCGACATGCTCTTTGATTTCATGAGATTTTGGGGTTTATGGCATAATTGGACAATGAGGAATGCTTTCCTCTTTGATGCTCAACATGTATTTCATGGCCATGACCATGTAGGCCATCTACGAGGGCTACTTTTATGGCAGATTTCATCTTTGGTGTGTCGACTGGTCATCTCACAAGGAAACATGTTGATCCCTGGTGTGCAGCTATGCGTACAATGTTATTGCCTCCTCGACAGAGAGCTTGAGAGGCTTGCTCTTGTGGAAACTCTTTTCCTTAGTGTTTGCTGGATGTCTTACCAGGGAGAACGCTGATCCTTGGTCTACAACTATATGCATGGCATCCTTGCCACTTTGTGTTGCACGTTCTTATTTGGTGGCCATGCGGCCTGATTTTGTACATGTTTCTTAGCAGTCATGCAACCTTCTGTATGTTGTTTTTTCGTAATTAATTATATTACCCATTACAAAAAAAAAGAGTGTAAAAAAGATTTTTAAAAAAATCAATGTATTAGAGATGCTTATTGCAAATTAGGATGCTAGAGAGTTATGAGAAAGAGAAAGAGATTTTACGGGAATGAAACAAATCAAGAGGTGAATGTATTAGAGATGCTCATTGCAAATTAGGATGCTAGAGAGTTATGAGAAAGCCATAAATCTTAAAGAGAGAGAGAAAGAGATTTTAAGGGAATGAAACAAATTGAGGGAGATGATGCTAGAGAGTTATGAGAAAGAGAAAGAGATTTTAAGGGAATGAAACAAACTAAGAGAGATGAATGTATTAGAGATGTTCATTGCAAATTAGGACGCTAGAGAGTTATGAGAAAGCCATAAATCTTCTTTTTTTCAACTCGCCTTTGGCCTAAGATCCTTCCGTAGTTACCAAATTTTCACCGTCCGTAGGCGCTTAATTATCTATCCATAGACAGTGCTGCTCAGGAAGCACTAAACCCAAGACCTCTTGCTCCTAGGCATGCTCCTAGGCAAACACCTTCATCACTTAAGCTATCACCTCACGGGCGAAAAGCTAGAAATCTTTAGGTGTGTTATACATCAAAATGTGCATTTCAAATTTTTTTTTCAGCCTCCCTCAATGAACTCATGATGCCTCAAAGCAATGATTGCAAGAAAAATAGGATTATTGAAATTAACCTTAATTTGTTAGTATGTCGGTGTGCTTGTGCGCAGGCTAAGTGACCACATTAGTCGGTGTCACGGACACAACATATCGAAAGAAAGAGGCAATAGAGAGATTCAAAGAAGTGATGTTTGATATCTTTCAAATATGGACTGATTAATTGGGCAATCATTTTGGTTAACCTCCTCAAACATATGTAATCAGTGGGGTGTGACTGGTTGTGTTTGGTATCATCTCTTTTTGGGTTTACCTCTATGTTGTAACTGGGTTTTGAACTTGGGTCTATACTTTTGTATATTCGTACCAAAAACATGGACTAATTAATAAATTTTAGTATCTCTATCATTTTGTGTTTGGTATCAAAGAAGTGATGTTTGATATCTTTCAAATATGGACTGATTAATTGGGCAATCATTTTGGTTAACCTCCTCAAACATATGTAATCAGTGGGGTGTGACTGGTTGTGTTTGGTATCATCTCTTTTTGGGTTTACCTCTATGTTGTGTAACTGGGTTTTGAACTTGGGTCTATACTTCTGTATATTCGTACCAAAAACATGGACTAATTAATAAATTTTAGTATCTCTATATCTTTTATAGGGCTTATCTCCCTTGTGACATGTGTCACAAAAAAATGGGGGGCGGCCTCTTCATGTGGATGTGGGTCTATACTTCTGTATGTTGTAACTAGGTTTTGAACTTGGGTCTATACTTCTGTATATTCGTACCAAAAACATGGACTAATTAATAAATTTTAGTATCTCTATATCTTTTATAGGGCTTATCTCCCTTGTGACATGTGTCACAAAAAAATGGGGGGGCGGCCTCTTCACGTGGATGTGGACCACTCATCTGTCAGTCCATGTCGCATCTAATTGATGTGGTGGTGGATGATTGCCTCCACGTCCACGCCGGCGGCGGCGGCTGGTTGTCTCTGCGCCACCATGTTTATACCGCCTTCCATTGATGCTAGCGGCCAGTGCAGGTGTCGCCGCAAGGAAGTCGTGCTATCAGGCTGTCGTCGCCACTATTCGCTCGGTCCTCTCCCCTCTGACTCGTTGTGTGCCCTGGTGAGTCTCTCTCTCTCTCTCTCTCTCTCTCTCTTCTCTCTCTCTCTCTCTCTCTCTCTCTCTCTCTCTCTCTCTCTCTCTCTCTCTCTCTCTCTCTCTCTCAGTGTGCGGATGGCATTTGTAGATGCCTGGTCTTTGTTCGTTGTGCGCTGGTGAGCTCCTCTGCCGCCATCTCCATTTGCAGACGACTCTTCACTGGTGAGCTCCTCTACCGCCACCTCTGTTCGACGCCCTGCAACCGTGGTGAGTCTCTCTCTCTCTCTCTCTCTCTCTCTCTCTCTCTCTCTCTCTCTCTCTCTCTCTCTCTCTCTCCTCTCTCTCCCCCCCTGTCTCTCTCTCTCTCTCTCTCTCTCTCTCTCTCTCTCTCTCTCTCTCCCCCCTGTCTCTCTCTCTCTCTCTCTCTCTCTCTCTCTCTCTCCCTCTCTCTCTCTCTCTCTCTCTCTCTCTCTCTCATTGTGGATGATGTTTGCGCCGTGGTGAGTCTCTCTTTGTTTTCGCATGCGCGGTGGTGAGTCTCTCTCTCTCTCTCTCTCTCTCTCTCCTCTCTCTCTCTCTCTCTCTCTCTCTCTCTCTCTCTCTCTCTCTCTCTCTCTCTCTCTCTCTCTCTCCTGTGGACATGCAGAGTTCATCTCTCTTTCGCATGCAAAGTTACTCTCTCTATTCGCATGCAGAGTTCACACTTTTTGGTGTGTGGGTGGGTTTTAGTGGTTTTTTGTAAAAAAATATTATCATTGTGTGTTGTGTGCATGTGTGGTTTAGATAGTTTTCTTTGATATTTTTTTTATTAATTTGAATAAAAAGTGTGTGTGTGGGTGGGTTTTAGTTATTTTTTAAAATATTAAAATTTTAAAAATGTTTAAATATTATCATTGTGTGGTGTGTGCGTGTGTGGTTTAGATAGTTTTATTTGATATTTTTCTATTAAATTTGAATAAAAAGTGTGTGTGTGTGTGTGTGTGTGTATGTGGGTGGGTTTTAGTTGTTTTTTTTAATGTTAAAATTTTAAAGATGTTTAAATATTATCATTGTGTGGTGTGTGCGTGTGTGGTTTAGATAGTTTTATTTGATATTTTTTTATTAATTGAATAAAAAGTGTGGGTGAGAGAGAGAGAGAGAGAGAGAGAGAGAGAGAGAGAGAGAGAGAGAGAGAAAGTATATTTGAAATAGTGTGTGTGTGTGGGTCCTTAAATTTTTTTATTAATTTGAATAAAAAGTGTGTGTGTGTGTGGGTGTGTGGGTGAGAGAGAGAGAGAGAGAGAGTGTGTGTGTGTGTGTGTGTGTGTGTGTGTGAGAGAGAGAGAGAGAGAGAGAGAGAGAGAGAGAGAAAGAGAGAGTATTTGAAATAGTGTATGTGTGTGTGGGTCCTTAAATTTTTTTATTAATTTGAATAAAAAGTGTGTGTGTGTGTGGGTGGGTGTGTGGGTGGGTTTTAGTTGTTTTTTTACGTTAAAATTTTTAAAATGTTTAAATATTATCATTGTGTGGTGTGTGCATGTGTGGTTTAGATAGTTTTTATTTGATATTTTTTTTATTAATTTGAATAAAAAGTGTGCATGTGGGTGTGTGGGTGAGAGAGAGAGAGAGAGAGAGAGAGAGAGAGAGTATTTTGTGGGCCTGTGGTGTGGGGTTTTAAAATTGTGTGTGTGTGTGTGTGTGTGTGTGTGTGTGTGAGAGAGAGAGAGAGAGAGAGAGAGAGAGAGTATTTTGTGGGTGTGTGGGTGGGTTTTTGAAAGAGAGAGAGAGAGAGAGAGAGAGAGAAAGTGTATTTGAAATTGTGTGTGTGCATGTGTGTGTGTGTGTGTGTGTGTGTGTGTGTGTGTGTGAGAGAGAGAGAGAGAGAGAGAGAGAGAGAGTTTATTTTTGTGGGTGTGTGGGTGGGTTTTTAATTGTTTTTTGCTTCTTAAAAATGTTAAATTTTTTAAAATGTTAAAATTTATTAATTGCTTTTCAAGTTTTTTAATTGTGTGGTGTGTGTATGTGTGGGTGTAAAGATTTAGATAGTTTTTAAATATGTTGAAAGGTCTTAAATTTTTTTATTAATTTGAATAGCAAGTGCTATTCAAGTCTTTTTATTGTGTGATGTGTGCATGTGTGGGTGTGAAGATTTAGATAGTTTTTTAAATATGTTGAAAGTTCTTAAAAAATTTTATTAATTTGAATAGCAAGTGCTATTCAAGTTTTTTAATTGTGTGGTGTGTGCGTGTGTGGGTGTGAAGATTTAGATAGTTTTTTAAATATGTTAAAAGTTCTTAAAATGAAGTATTCAATAAACAGTATCACCACTCAAAGAGTAATTATGCTTACTAGAGTAATTTTGACAAATCATATCCCTTATATGCATAGGGTTCCTTCGCCTTTTACACTTCATAATTGATCATCCTTTAGGAGTGCCCACTTCCTTCGCCTTATTTCGGAGTGCCCACTTCCTTCGCCTTATTTTACACTTCATAATTGATCATCCTTTAGGAGTGCCCACTTCCTTCGCCTTATTTACACTTCATAAGAGCGCATGCATGTACACACACACACACAAACATACACACCCACACGTGTACTTACACAACCAAACATGTGTATATATATGCACACACATGCATGCATATACGCACACACCCACATACACACACACACAAACACACCCACACGTTCACGGGCACATGTACATGAGAGTAGGCAAGCAGGGGTAAAACTAAACCCCATCTAATTGAGGGCATAGAGTGTGTATGTGTGTGTGTTATTTAAACATAGAGTGTGTTTATATGTATACATATAAACCAACTCTATGTCAACCATGTCCTCCTCCTCCTCATGGTGATAATGTTCATCATGCGTATGTGTTGATATATATTTATGTTTGTATGTATATATATATATATATATATATATATATATATATATATATATATATATATATATATATATATATATATGTTTTATGTATGTTTGTATGTATGTATATATACATATACATGTATATATACACTCATATATGTTGGAATTAGGGTTGCAGAAAAGCACACAAAGCTTGGAGAAGAAGAAGCAAGAATGCACACAACACACAGTGTATTAGATTGTGTCAATATACAAAGATAAGTTAGCCCTAGAATAATGGGCGTGTCTACAAGCCGGGGGAAAAAACCTCCTAAAGAGGAAAAAAGTACCCCGGCGGTCCTAAGTGTGTTCACACACATCACTGCCTATATATATGGCAACAAATCCCCCCTGGGAGTGATGGTGTGAACAAGAGCTGGCACTCATGTATAGGGAAGTGCCATGCCCGAAGTAGATCAGTCCACAAAGGGGAGCAAGCCCAAAGCTTTGCGGAAAGCTGGCACTCATGTATAGGGAAGTGCCATGCCCGAAGTAGATCAGTCCACAAAGGGGAGCAAGCCCAAAGCTTTAAACATCTCACGTGAGGAAGCGCGTGAGAAAGATCGGCGAGGAAGCGTCAAAAGATCGGCGAGGTTTTCATGTGTTGGCACATATGCCAAGTTGATCTCTCCTGCTGTGCTGAGAGTCTTTCCCTGACATAGTGATAATGCACCTCAATGTGCTTTGTGCGAGCATGAAAAACTGGGTTTCTCGCAACTGCCAATGCGCTCTGACTGTCAGTGTAGATAGAGGTGGCAGACTCCTGTCCAACACCCAAGTCAGCCACCATAAGCCGTCTGAGCCACACACACCCATATTTATGTAATTATATTGATCTTTTATATATGTGTGTGCGTGTATGTGTATTAATATATATATACATATATATATATATATATATGTATGTATGTATGTATGTATGTATGTATGTATGTATTTATAGTTATCTTATATGTGTGTATAATATATGTATGTGTGTGTTAATATATTTGTGTGTGTATTAATGAACTTTTGTGTGTGTGTGTGTGTGTGTGTGTGTGTGTGTGTGTGTGTGTGTGAGAGAGAGAGAGAGAGAGAGAGAGAGTGATTTTGGCGAGAAAAATATTTTAGTTTTGAGAATAGAAAAGTGTGTGTGTGTTGTGTGTTCTTGAAGTTTGCATATATATTTGTTTGTGTGTGTGTGTGTGTGTGTGTGATTTATTTATGTTTGTGTTTATATATACATATATATGTATACTTATATGATTTACGTACGTGTATAATTCATTTATGTGTTGATATATATATTTATGTATATATCAATATGTATTTATGTACATTTGTATGTACGTATATATAAATATATATACATATATATGTATGTATATATATGTGTATATCAATATGCATTTATGTACATTTATATGTATGCATATATACATACATATACATATATATGTATATATATGTATATACATATATATATGTATACATATGTATATACATATATATGTTATATTTATGTAATTATATTTATCTTTTATATATATGTGTGTGTGTAATATATATATATATTCATGTATTTACAGTTATCTTATGTCTGTGTTATTTATTTGGTTAGAGAAACTCTCAAACACTCTCACACAGCAAGAAAAAGGGTGTGTACTTATGTGTGTTTAATTAAACACATGTGTGTTTAATTAAACACACATGTACACACATAAAGGTTAAGCACCCAAATGTATAGGTCCAAACATCCCACACACAATGTATTCGCGCGGCGTTAGTATGTTTGACACTCATCGTGCATCGACGTCGTACATAGTATTCATGCTTCTACTTACTTATATAATTGTATGTAAGATTGATAGATGGAAGAGGTGACTTGCATTTTTTTTACCACATGAGAAGCAGTCATTGAGGAAAGGGTGAAATTGGTTGCCGAGTTTGAGCGTCGTTATTTCCATGTTACAAGTTGGTCTCCGATGTTCACCAAATTACTATACGATTAGATTCAGATAAATTAGATGAAAATATTGCGCTCATGATTATTCAAGAAAGCTTGGGTTTGATTGATCGTTATTTACGAAATAGACTATAATGTCCATGGTGATAAACATCAAGCACGACAAGTATTCGAGGCGGTTATCAAATGTGTCCGAAAGCATAAGCTCCTTTGAAAATAAATATGGTTGTGTTATTATTTAGTAACCATTGGTGGTAGATTGTATAAGTATTTTTTATTCTTTCTTACTATCTCTAAGTATAAAAAAGATCATGATTGTTATTAATATATAGCTTGATTATGTTTCATGTAGAGACATGTCCTTAAATATCTTGAAGTTGACCTATGACAATAACAAATTGTTGGATATGATCTAGTTTGAGGAGACGCCCCAATTGGGCTTTTTTGGATATCATTGTAGCCCAAAATGGAAAGTTCTTGGCTTTGATGGGTGGGATGATATTAATCCTCGATATATTTATATAGTCTTAGATCCTTATAGGCTAGATGACAATCTCAAGCTCCTATTAATCAAAGAGGCATTGGGATTATTAGATGGCTTTTACATTGTGAGTAGTAGATGTAGGAGCTCCGAGGAAAAGCGCTTCATTTTTAGGAAAATATTGAAATGCATTCCATTGAAAAAGTTGGTAAAGATAATGTAATAAGATTTAAGATTATTGATGGATGGGTCCTCTCTCTCTCTCTCTCTCTCTCTCTCTCTCTCTCTCTCTCTCTCTCTCTCCTTCTGTATGTTTGATTGTTTGGCTGTCTCTCTCTCTCTCTCTCTCTCTCTCTCTCTCTCTCTCTCTCTCTCTCTCTCTCTCTTTGACATACTCATACACATAGTTATTATTGTGCTTTATTTTGTATTTGGTGTCAAATATAGTTAGGAGAGGGTGAAAGAAATAGAGAGATCATAAGTTTGTTATTTTATGTGTCTTTGTATGTGAATGTGTAGAAGCAAGCACAAGGACGATTGAATCAAAGTTGGTGCTTTCGAGTATAATTCTCTCTTCAACTTGAGGTTAGTTCTTTGGATATCGTCATTGTCTCTCTCAATTTTTGTGTTAAAAAGGGATGCATAGAGTAGTGAGGACTACCTAGAGAGAGAGAGAGAGAGAGAGAGAGAGAGAGAGAGAGAGAGAAAGGGAGAGAGAATTATGTACATCAGGATACATTTCATATCTTTTTCTATCTTATGAGTGTTTTTGTTGTTGATAATTTGATTGCAAATATTAGTGTAATATTGATATGTTAGAAATCTTTCATTTTTTGGACTTTTGTCTTTGAGATTGTTCAGAATATATAGATATAGAATATACAAATTGTAGTAGCCTTGGAGAATATATGCATTTATATTAATTGATAAACATTCTTAAAAAAGCAAAAAAACCTTTCATAGACAATTATATGTATCACTGTGTTCTTCTTTTTGTTGTGGTATACATGTAGGTTGCTAGGGTTTGGTATATGTTGGCAAAGAACATAGAGATAATTGTAGAGCTTTAAGATATTAATTTTGGATTTCAGCCACCCAATGGAGCTTCAAAATGATAACAACTGCTCCAAAGATGTAGTGGTTGTGGATAATTCTTCCAATGAAGAAGTAGCTTTGTCTATGCCGCCTGAGTTGATGAATGTTCGAGCTACAAAACACCTTTTTTGATCAAGGTCTCCATCTGGACAAACAAGCTTTAAACAGACTATGGCGGATACATGCGATCGCACTGTGAAAAGTTGACTCATCATCTCCATCGTGTCCATGACAGTAATGGTCGCATGGAGGCAACCAACTAGAGATGATTTCTTTCATGGAGAACATGCATGTTCAAATTGGGAAATGTCTACGTGGATGTAATGGGCAATGTAAAGAACATGTAGATTCTCTAAAAGATCAAGTGCGTACATTAGGCCTGGAGGTATTGAGTCTAAAGATATCTGTTAATCAACTCAATGCAATTATGAAAAAGATGTGCCGTGTTTTAGAAGCCAGGGTAGTTGCTTATAGATTTTGTGAGAGGGATGATGTTTTTTGATCAAGGGGGGTCAAATTGTGTTCCAACTTTTATATTTGGCTCTTTATCTTGGGGATATATATGACATTTCTAATTTCTCAAGTTTAATACTTCTCTCTTCTATTTTGTCTTCGCGCTCTTATTTTCCATCTCTCAACATGTTTCAA